>NC_056728.1:1235951764-1236069264 GCF_019279795.1 Protopterus annectens
TCGGCCCTTCACAAACCCAAACTGGGTGAGGTCCAGTGTTTGAAGGCTGCCAATGTCTTTGTTTATAAGTTCCATGATAATGTGTTCCATGCCGTTGCAGATCAGGCTTGTCAGACTGATGGGACGGTAGTTCCTGGGATCCAAGGCAGATCCTCCCTTGTGGAGCGGGATAACTGTAGCTGTGCGCCACTCAGTGAGCATGAAGCCTGAGGTGAGACTATGATTAAACATGACACTTAGGTGAGATGCCAGTTCATTTTGTAGTTCATGTAGTACACAGCCTGGGATGTCATCTGGTCCCATGGATGCTGTATTCTTAGCTTTGGAGAGTGCGGTTTCTACCTGTGTGGCCGTGATTACCGGAATTTGGCAATTTTTTGTTACTGAGATGGGCCCTTTAGGGGGTGAGAGGGGGGTGAAGTTGGCACTAAATCGATCTGCCAGAATATTGGCAATATCCTTGGGATCAGTATATTTAATGCCATTCTGTTGTAGCTCAGAGCAGATCTGAGCATTGCCATTTAGATTCTTGACATAAATATAGAATGCCTTGTGGTTGTCTTTGGAATCTTTGGCAATTTTATTTTCATAACTAGCTTTTGAGGATTTTATGAGGGATCTCAGCTTCTTACTGAGGCTGGTGAGGGAGTTTTTTGCATCCTGGGATTTTCCTCTTTTCTGCAACAGTTTCTTTCTTCGGTTGTGTAGTTTGTTTATAGCAGGGGACCACCAGATTGGCTTCCTTTTTTTTTTGGAGAAGAGCATCTTGGTGTACTGTAGCTAGAAATGGGGAGGACATCACCAGAACTGATTTATAGTGTTGTATCAGGTGAGATCAGTAAAAATCATATTCTGACCCATTACCTACCAGTCATCAGCACTCCCATATACTGGCCAGAGTGGTCATTTCTCTATGGACAAGAGTCACCTGTAGTGAGTTATAAGAGTGGCAGCTTTCAGGGATTTTCCTGTTATAGTCTTACCCCCACTGATGTCACCATTGAGGCCACTATTCCTTCCCTGGCCATGTGCACACTGGTGTGCAGAAAACTGATATGTACACAGCTTTGTGAGAGAAATGTAAACTAAAGGGTCATTTCTGTACTTTACTACCCTTTCTCTGAGGGGATCATAACATGATCCAAGCCAGTCCGACCCCTAGGATTGGTTTGGCCATTCTCTCCATGCGAACTCCAGCAGTTGGTTAAGCCAGTGATTAAACTTGCGTCACCTGTGTTATAGTTAAAAGCTTTATCCCCTACACAAACAACTAGCTAGGAAGAAAAGAAAGTTGATAAGGGCATGCAATAGGAATTAAATATTTGAACAGATGGGAAAAGGTGCATGCAGTCTGGGAAAGGGGCATACAATCTGAAACAAAGTGTGACTATTCTAGCACATAAGGAATGAGGTCATCCATAGTGGGTCAGAAATTCCTTATCTGTTTCCTGCTTGTACATTTCTTTGCTTTTATGGAATGTCATGTAGTATAGCTTATATTTTCTTCTGAACATTAATTGCTTCTCTTTACACATGACTGTACCTGAAATTTACTTCACATACAATATAGATAAAGCTGTTCAAGACCTTGAGCTGTGGACTGCTTGTTTGTATAAGTTATAGGATTTTAAATCAAACACATCAGCAGGGGTGCTCACACCCCTTCTTTTCGCTCTCCCTTTTCTTCTCTTGTACAAGCTTTCTGAGCAGCACTGAATGGTGTCGCCATGAAAATGTGAAATCTGCAGCGGACACACTATGTTTCTCTAAGCATAAATTTGTTGAGGGCTAAATTCATTTAAGGATACGGCTGGACGACATGGTTCCTTCCCTAACCTCCAATGGGTGGGGGCATCTCTCCCAACTTACTTATATTCACTACCTAAGAGATTTGAAGACCTAGTGAAAAGTGGGGAAAAATCATAAAGTTGTAAGATTTTACAAGTTAAGCCCTCCATGAGTTTGTAGTCAGGGAATCATACATCTTCCATTTGCGGCAGTATACATGTCAATAATTTAAGCAAAAGGTTAACTGGACTGCATAGTGTTCTAAATGTCAACCACAGCAGTGGTTATGAAACCTAACCAAGGGGTATCAAGTATAAAAAGGAATGATTCCACCTCAAGAGCTGTGCTCTTTATAAGCTTTAATTTTCTAATTAGGGGATTCTGATCTGGATCAGTATGGTTAGAATCAAAGGAATACTAATGCAAACTCCTGCACTATATTTGCATGTGAATACTGTTAGTGCATTTTTGTCTCTTTTCAAATAATAGTTTCACTGATATTATTTTGGAGGAATCAGTAGTGTGCAATTCTGGGTTGTGAGTTGCATAGAACGTTCTTTGCTGCAGGCTGTGGGTAGCCATGTTTTCCTTTCTGAAATGGAAAAAAAAAACATTCTTACTTCCTTAGATGCAATTATCACAGTACAAGATATTGGGGGGAATTTAATAAAGCCTACACAGTCTTTCTTACCATGTGGGCATTGTGCCATGCTGCTTACACAAAAGTAAGCAGGTTTTAGATTCAGTAAACACTGCTGGGTACATGCCCGGCCAACATGGGAAGTTCTGTGGCATGCAAATCACCTCATTATCAGGTGAATCTCATGCAAATGAGGCAGGTAAAACCAGTGGTCTGTGGCTGACCAAGTTTGCAGATGACTGCAAGCTGGGCACTGTCATAAATTCCCCTAGTGATGTGAACATCCTCCAAGAGGGCCTTACACAAACTAATGACTGGTGCCAGAAGCCTGGCCTCAAACTGAATGCCGAGGAATGCATCATTATCCTCTTTGGGAAAAATGGCGTCCTCACTAATTATCACATTAATAACAACATACTAAGCATGCAATCAGTCGTGAGGGACTTGGGCACCCAGGTAGATAGCAACCTGACTTTTGACCACTGCATTGCCTCCGTTGTACAGAATGCTTTCTACATGGCCCACCTTATAAGTAAGGGTATTTGATCCAGGAACAAGGATGTCATAACATCCCTGTACTCATCCCTTATCAAACCCATTATTGAGTACAATGCCCCCTTCAGCATGTACCTTGCCAAGCACATGCAGCAGCTGGAGAGACCACAGAGGTTTCTGACCAGGATATTCCAGGGTCTCAAACACCTATCCTATACAGATAAGCTAAAAGCCCTGTCCCTCTACTCAGTCTCATACAGACTGCTCAGAGGTGACCTGTGTCTGGCATACAAGGCCATTTCAGACTCAGCCTTGGTAGAGTTGCTGCATATCTGTAAATCAAACTCCACTCACGCAACCCACACCCAAGGTCTTAACCTGGTCTGTGACATTAATAGAACTTGTTGGCAGGATAGATTTGTGTCTCAATGACTCCCCCATCTGTGGAATAGACTCGCTCTCTATGTCAAGCAGAGTACCTCTTTAAGAAGAACCTGGATGACTGGATGGGAACCAGAAATTATACCCCTGGGATCCCACCTGCGTCCCTGCTAGACAGGGGAAGCAGGTGCTGACTTTGTGGGAACATAGGTGAAATTCTTGGCTAGGCTTATAAGTGCCTCTGAGCCAATAGCCTAGTATTGTCCTATGAACCTATTATTTAATTTCCTTCCATTTATCTATCTATCTATCTGTCTGTCTGTCTGTCTGTCTGTCTGTCTGTCTATCTATCTATCTATCTATCTATCTATCTATCTATCTGTCTGTCTATCTATCTATCTATCTGTCTGTCTGTCTGTCTGTCTGTCTGTCTATCTATCTATCTATCTACCTGCCTGCTTGTTACTTTTATATTTTGAGTAATGTTTTCATTAATAAATATGAAAGGCTTGTGACTGCTGTTCTCACTTTGCCTAAGACAACATATATAGTCATGATGCTGGTTTCTTGCATTTATTCTGTGCCACTGCAAAGGATTGTTTCTAGCCAAGCTACATTTCTCGTATCAGTACAATGGTTCTGAACCAGACACCTCTCTAAATTCCTCACTTCAGGAGTAGTTGGTTCTGGGTCCACTATTTTCCTTGCAAGATTAAACCAGTGCGGAGGCAGTGTGCTTCAACCCCTAAACCCCGATGAGTGGTACAACAATATCAATGTCAGGCTACGTATACAAAGTGTGAGTCATCACAATCGTTATCAGAGGTCACAGATGAATGGACGTCACAATACTGGAAGATTCTTGACAAGCTTGTCATTGCCTCACTTTATTAAAGTATTTCTAGAAAGTTGTTTATGGCTATTTTGAAAACATGCAAAACATGTCATGTTTTACATTAAAAAAGCTATGACCATGCACAGAATAAGAGAAAGGGATAACTTTGAACATTTCTCAGACTAGAGCAGAAAGAGACAGAAGTTTACCATTGTATGCTTAGTTCAAGGTAAGTCAGTGTATGCTATATATGACTCTAAGTAACTTAAAAGATTCCCTGTTCAACATAAGTTGCATAGTGTGAAAACACAACTTAGATAAGCCATTATTTTGCACATTTTTTTTTTTTTACTTTTATAAAGGTGTTGGGTCATTATGGAAACATAGATATTAGCTTAAAAGAGCTAAAGAGCTAATTAACTTGGTCTAAGGCTTTACTTGTTACTTTTGTAAAAAATAAATTTGGAAATTAGATCTCTGCATCAAATAATTTCTGCTTTGGTGAGGTGTTATGTGACTGTAAGGTTGATTTTTATCAATTGTCTATTAATCAAATATCAGTACCACTAGACATAAATAAATGGTCTAAAACTGAATATGACATTTAAAAAGAACTTTGGTGACTGGTAACAAATATAAGACCAGATTCTAAAAGAGTTTTTCTCAGTGTAAGTCTGCCCTGATTTCAAAAGACTTACTCTTAGTGTAAGTGACTTACTTTTTGTGTGAAGCCTGTCTATAAATATGCTTACAATGGGGCAAGATTCCAGAAGGCCTGCCTTCAGTGTAAATGGTCACTTATACTGAGAGCAAGTCTTTTGGAATCAGGCCCTTGATGCAACTGCACTGAAGATTTTTTGTTACATAATTTGGACACATTCTTAATCACTTAAAATTGTTATTTTATTTTGTTTATCTAAATTCAAACAGTTATTGTAGTTACTTGTTATCTTAAGAGCTTAAAAACATGTACATACCATTGTTCATTATTGCTTGATATTGATGTTATAAAAAAAGTTTTTGAATAGGCATAAATGCAAAAAAAAAATAATAATAATAATAATAATAAGTGAAGTATTGCCTGTTGTGTGGAATTCAAGAGATGCAGTATAGGTAAGGTGAAATAAATAATATTATGGTTTCACCCCAAAACAATGGTAAGCTACTATATATAACATGATGATGAGAATACATTCACATAGAACAAAGTGGAGGAAGTAGCTGACCCATACGGCTGACCAGGCCAGAGAAGGGGTTATGGTCATTTTCAGAAGTAAAGACTTGCAATGAATGAGAGAAAGATACAGAATTGTGTAGTGTTCAACTTTTTCACAATCATTTTCTTAGTGTTTGACTCAAGAATGGCAGAAAGGCTGCAATCTGCTTAGACTGGGCAACTTGAGAATGAGGTATGGTAAAAACAAATTCTCAAGTCCTTCTGTGACACCAAGTTTTCCCATACCTCTCAGAGAAACCCATGAACTAAGGAAAAAGTGGGCAACAGCAAATCATATATAACCACATCTCACACAGACCAGTTTAAACAAAAACAGTGCTGTTTAAACTGAACACAAAAAGGCATGTGACAAATTCATGTATGTGTGTGTGTGTGTGTGTGTGTGTACTGTATCATCACACCCCACACATCTTGTTCCACTCTGAAAATGCAAAAAAATGTATCTGAATACCTCAAAAGAATAAAGTTACTCTGACAACAAGCCTTCATTTTGACTGCTGTCAAATTGCCGAGTGCAAATCTATGAAACACTTCTCCACTATGAATAGCAAATCTTGAGATTCATAGAAAGATAACATTCTTAGAGAGCACTAACTGTACGCTTCTAACCTTGATCTATTGTTAACATTACAGTGATTTATACAAAATAATAATGAGTTGTATACACATTATGAAGCTGAACTTGATCATTGCAGCAGGCAGGTTAAATTCAAATGCAAAAATCACAGCATGAATATTGAGTGGTCAGTTTATAATTACAATTAATAATATCAGACTGAAGGACAGCAATGTGAAGAAAGAGCAAATATTTGTGAATACAAAAATATGCCAGGTTTAAATATTAGCTTTTTATGAAGAATATATTGCTAAATAGGAAACTGATGACAGTATATTGAAGGAGTGTATATATGTAAGGTATGTGGTTATTTAAATGTGGTAGGCTAAAATAGTTAACAGGAACAAAGATGATGGGAGGTAGACAGAATGTAAAAGTAAGGAAAGGTACATACTTGTACATTCAGAATCAGACACGGAGAATCTGCAGACAATAACTTCACAAGTTATTAAAACAATTCTGTTAAGGTGCTGCTTATAAAATGAGCATTACGTGAATAATGTTTGAGCCCACTGAGTTCTTGGTGTTTGAGAAGTAAACCAGTCTAGATAAAAAAAACTTCAGAATGACTTTCTAAGACAGACTGATGATATTTGAAGCCTACTGAATAGTGAAAGGTGTTAACACACCTTGGGCAGAGAAATATGCTGAGAAAGCTCATAACAGTTATGTATACTCCCATTAACAGGAAGTCATATGATTTAACTAGCATAACAGATGACAAGAGGAAGGCCTAAGATAAGGTTTATGGATGTGGTGAGAGAGGACATGCAGGTGGTTGGTGTGACAGAGCAAGATGCAGAGGACAGGAGGAAATGGAAACAGTTGATCTGCTGTGGCGACCCCTAACGGGAGCAGCTGAAAGAACAAGAAGAAGAACAGATGACACTTTATTAGCATTTGATGGCTGTTAAATGCCCCCCAACATGTCATATGGGATGCAACACAGCATCAAAGGTGCTAATTGCTTGTTTCTCAGACTACTTTACTACCTGTACAACTGGAGTTAATTCTGCAGGCGTGACACACTTGTTCTTTTTCAAGGTATGCACAGTAATAGACTACACAAAAACAAATAAAACCTTCTATGATTCATCAGTGAAGTAGTTGTAATCATTTGAAGTAGGTAGTCTGCAGAGATTTTAAGATGAAGAAAAATACTAATGTATTTTGGCTTTTCCCAGTTAGGGGTCGCCACAGCGGAACTCCGGTCCACTAATGATTAGCAGTGGATTTTTATGGTGCTGAGTTGCCAGCCCGATGTCCAACCTTCAAAGAAGGCACACCCATTCATGCACGCACCTACCTGCATGTCTTTAAACATCACTCGACCGTGGGAAGGACATGCAGACTCCACAAAGAAGGCGCTCCAGCTGAGAACTGAACAGGAGAACCTCTTGCTGTGAGGCTGCACCACCGCGGCTTATTACATTTAAATTCATGACTCCTCCCTACACACACACACACACACACACACACACACACACACACACACACACACTTCATAGTTACTATACTAAGTTACTTATTAGAGGTGCAAAAAATCAATGTGCTGCATCTGAAAAGTGACATTTGCAACATTTATAAAATCATTTGGAAAAAAATACCCTACAAATAGCTACAGGTGAAAATATCAAAGCCTAACAAATGAATAAATTATATTCACTAAATAATATATGCTTTTAATTTTATACAGATTTTCAGCATATATGTATTAGGGTTCTAGTTCACAAATTATTTAACTATTTCTGTAATGAATGACAATGAACTTTCCTGAAAGAATTGTACATTATTAATGCCATAGTGCAAAATGAACGATGCAATAAACTGCAATAAACTGCTTATTGAAAAAATGGCCAAAGTTGTCAAGAAATCTACCAGATTATGAATATTTATTGAAATTATCCAAGCCAATACACTGAAGCATGAAACTTCACTATAATGAATGTTGTAGCATATCACGTTTTGTGCTCAGTTACAGCAAAAGGAAACTGTGTGTCTAGTAGGAAGATGAACATCTAGAAACATTAGATAGTACCTATGGAGTGGACATTGCATTAGGTGAGGAGTCTGCAAAGGGAACACTGGATGGGTACCTGAGAGAGAGTGACAACGAGTTTTCATTATAACAAGAAATTTAATACTTGAAACTGTAGTTTTATTGGCCATTTTGGGTCAATTCCTAACTCCTTGATCTTCCTCTCTTAAATCCCTCTTTTGTGCGGTTTTGCGCATTTTTGTGCATAGCGAAACAACGGGCAGCGCCGCCTAATTGGGTTTAAACTATTCCTGGCTCCACAAAGTCTGGTCTTTACTTTTTCCCTTAGAACTGCTCTATCTCTCAATTTAAACACCATATTCTCATTCTAAGGCCCTTCACTGGTCCAAATAAGTAATCTTACAAGTTAGCACTATTAAACCATAAGCACTACTTACTCTTATACTCTCTACGATTACCTTGTCCCCTATTGGTCCGTCTTAATTCAGTTTCCCTATATTACTCTAGCATGTCCAAAGGTCAGTCAATGGTTTCCTCTCCAGTCCAGCTGGTGAATCTGGGAATTTTGAGGCAGTGTTACAACTGTCCCATGTACACGGACAACCCTCTCCTCCTCCAAACAGGTTCAAATATATGTGAGAGATGCAACCATATAGCCAAACTGGAGGCTGAGCTCTCTCATCTCAAAACTGGTGAAACCAGTCAGGAGGAGAAGGTAACCTCACACAACACAATTCCAGCATCACATAGTCCCACCACATCAGCGAACCAAACACATAAATACACAGAAACATACTCGGAGGCTCTAAATAAAAATCTACCTAAGCAACAGAGACCTCCAAAGCAGACATCCAAGCAAACGCTACCCCAAAACAAAACACGCACAACACATAGCCCACAAAGTCAGTGTGCCAAGCAGCCACAGCCCTTAAGGCTGAATAACACACCTGATACTCTTGTAATAGGTGACTCTATTGTCAGACACACTGACGTCCCGCTCACCAGGCTGAATAAAGAGAAGGTCACAGTGAGCTGCCTGTTGGGCGCTAGGATCCGCCACATAATGCAAGCACTCAGGTCACTCCAAAGCAAATACAAATATGACTCAGTCATTGTACATGCTGGTATGAATGACCTGAGACGTACCTCCCTGGAATACATGAAAAGAGACATAGAGGAGCTCTCTGATCATGTAGCCCAGGCCGGTATGACCCTGACCTTGAGCAGCATCTTACCCTCACCTAGAATGATGCCACAGTACAAAGACAAAATGATCGATTTTAACAATTGGCTAAAATTTTGGTGTCATTCTAAGGGGATCCAGTGTCTGTCAGCCTGGGATGACATGCCCGACAAGCCACGTTGCTTCGCTAGGGACGGCTTGCACCTGTCACCACTGGGCTTTTGGATATTGGCAAAGGCTCTTGCCACCCCCATAGTGCCTTTTTAGGCAAGGCTCAAAAGTCAAACCCACCTCCATAGACAGCACAAGAAACAAGAAACTAAGGGTAATGCTGCTAAATGCCAGAAGTCTTAACCTCAAGATGCATGCACTCAAAGCTCTCCTCAGTATGGAGAACATCGATATCTGTGCAGTGACAGAAACCTGGTTCAAGGCTCCAGAGAGCACCCCAGCACTACCAGGTTATACCTCATATCATGCTTTTCGCCCCAAACCCTGGACCGAACCACAAAAGGAGGGGGAGTGTCCATATTTATCAAGGATATCCACACCTCCAGGTTAGTGGCATTGCACGAAGTATCGGAGACCATCCATGTGCAACTAACAGTGGGCAAGACTGCTTTTCAGTTTATAGCATCCTACAGACCACCCTCTCAAAGTCAGGAATCCCACTCAGCTTTCCTGAAAACATTGGAGAACATGAAGATCTCTCCGAACACCATTATATTGGGTGACTTCAACTACCAAAACATAGACTGGGAGCACTACTCAAGCCCCAGCACCTTAGCCCAAAGGTTCCTGGAAATTATAAACTCAAATGCTATGGAACAACTAGTCACCACTCCCACAAGAGGCGATAACATACTAGACCTGATCATTACCAACATGGGGACTCTATGCTCCACACCTGAAGTATATCCCTCATTGGTAAGATCAGACCATAAATTAATTTCACTGGATATCCACATCCTGACCCCACCCCAGCCCAGAAAACCACAGTGAAAAACTTCTCAAAAGCGAACTTCTCACTTCTCAAAACCGAAGTGGAATCCTTCAAGGCCCCAGGGCCAGTGGAAACTATGGCCCAAACTGCAGAATCCTATATAAATGCATTCTACGGACATCTCCAGGAATGCATGGATCATGCTATCCCAAACAAAACCAAAACCCAAACATCCAAAGGCAGGCGTCCAGTCTGGTGGACCCCAGCCATAAATAGACTGTACAACAGAAGGAGGAAGATACTACATGATAGAGCAAAATCCCTAATAGGGAAGGCATCCCTGATCAGTACTAGCAAAAAATTACGATCCCTCATAAAATCCTCCAAGGCCAGCTTCGAGAGAAAAATTGCTCAGGACACTAAAGACAATCATAAGGCTTTTTTTCAGTTATGTTAGGAACCTGGGATGCAACTCCCAGACTTGTTCTGAGTTGATTCTAAATGACAAAAAATAGAGTGAACCCACAGACATCGCCAATATCCTGGCAGACAGGTTCAGTGCAAACTTCTCCACCCCCTCCCCCCAAAAAAAGAGCAAGTATCTATCTCAGCAGAGGGCTGCCTCCCAAACATCTCTGATGCTCAGATGAAGGCTGCCCTCTCCAAAGCAAAAAACACTGCTTCCATGGGACCAAATGGCGTCCCGGGTTGCGTCCTACATGAACTCCAAGAAGAACTAATCCCTCAAATAAAACAGCTGTACAATCTCAGCCTCACTACAGGATATGTGCCCACAGAATGGCGTGCAGCAACAGTGGTCCCACTCCACAAAGGTGGAGCCTCCACGGACCCTGGAAACTATCGCCCCAGAAGCATGACTAGCTTAGTCTGCAAGGCTATGGAGAGGATCATCATGGAGCTCATAAACAAAGACATTGGGGACCTACAGACACTAGATCCTACCCAGTTCGGCTTCATCAAGAGCAGATCCTGCCTTTTGAACCTGGTTGACTTCTTCGAAACAGTCACCAAAGCCATAGATGAAGGGAAGGTAGTCCACACAGCCTATCTGGACCTAGCAAAGGCATTTGATACAATACCCCACTCGGGCATCATAGATAAGCTGTCCAGCTTAAATATAAACCCCTATGTCACAAGATGGGTCGCAAACTGGCTCAAAGACAGAACCCACAGAGTGAGAGTTGCTGGAGCCATGTCAGACTCGAAACCGGTCACAAGTGGCGTCCCACAAGGTTCTGTCCTGGGACTGCTCTTGTTCGGTATATACTTTTCCGAGGTACAGGCCACCGTGGGAGGACTATGGCTCACCAAGTTCGCAGATGACTGCAAACTAGGCGCCATAATCAACTCTCTAGCTGACACAAACATCCTTCAAAAAGGTCTCACAGAGACGGATAACTGGTGCCAGAGCCATGGTCTAAAGCTAAATGCCAAAAAGTGTATAGTCATACCCTTTGGCAAAAACAATGTGCTCACAAATTACCACATAGGCGGTAACCCATTAAGTACAGAGAAAGTAATTAGGGATCTGGGGACCCAAGTTGATAGCAATCTCTCCTTTGACAACCACATTGCCAAAGTGGTTAGAAAGACCATTTACATAGCCCACCTCATCATGAAAGGATTCACATCTAGATCAAGAGAGGTAATTGCGCCCCTTTATTCATCCCTCATCAGGCCCATCATAGAATACAATGCCCCTTTTGGGATGTACCTTACCCGACACCTGCAGCCATTAGAAAGACCCCAAAAGTACCTCACCAAGAGGATCAAGGGACTCAAACAGATGCCATATGCTGCTCGGTTAAAAAAACTCCATCTCTACTCAGTTGCATACCGCCTACTTCGAGGTGATCTATGCCTGACATATAAAGCTATGTCCAATCCAGAATTAATGGACATGCTCCACCTCAGTAAATCTAAATCCCTTAGAGCCACACGCTCAAGGGACTTGAACCTCAGCACTGAAATAAATAGAACTTGCTGGAGGGACAGATTCATAACCCAGAGGCTCCCTTTGCTCTGGAACAGAATTCCAATTCATGTTAGGCAGAGCACCTCACTGAATCTCTTCAAGAAGAATCTTGATGAGTGAATGGGGGATCGTAGGTTTGTCCCGGGGATTACTTCCGTGTCACTATTAGACAGAGGCACAGCAAACTGAACCTTAAAAAGGGCACAGTATACTCAAATCAAGGGGTGGCGTAAGCCAAACAAAATCGGGCTAGGCTTATAATTGCCCCAGGGCAGATAGCCTAGTATGAACCTATGAACCTATAAACATGGTTTTGTTTGTTTGTTTCAGGCTGCATACTGACAGATTTCCTACTTGATAAATTCCCAGTGTGGAATGGAGAAGGTCAGAACGCTATAACTGCCATTTAATCTAGAGAATGGTGTGAGCAAGCTATGTGGATGGAGTGGATGGTTTTAAATTAGCAAAAAGAAAAAATAATGTACCTGATTTAATGGCAGTGGATAGCTTTATCGATTTTAGGAACATATAATGCTAAAGAATGTTTCTGACAGTATTAACGTGCATGAGCTAGTACTGTGACTGAACACTTCCATGACAATAGCGCATGGAATGCCACAATTATGTTTCAAAATTAGGGAAAAGTCAGTCTTGTTAAGGGTCCCTATCAGTTGACTGAGTTTTCACAAACTTAAACTGCAGATGGTCGAGAACATATGATCGGGTATTTGAAAACTCAAAGCTTTTGAATGGAGATCGCGGTACAGCAAGGATCGGGAAATTTACCATTTTCCTCACTGTAAGTGCAATCTCGTAGTTGGTATATATAACTTGCAGGGGATGCAGGGGGGATTGCCCCCTGCAAAAATGTAAAAAAGGCAGATTTTTATGTTTTTTTTTTTGTTTGTTTTTTTTTAAGTGAATTTCTTATGGGACACTGTGCAAGCTCGGAGTGAAATGGAAAAGTGAAAAGGACATGTGGAAGTTAAATTCCGTCCACTAATGGCGGAGTTTGACTTCTGTACACTACTTTAGCTTTCAACAATACACACACACACACACACACACACACACACACACACACACACACACACACACACACACACACACACACACACACAGCCATTAACTAAATAAGCCCCCCCAAAAAAAAATACAAAAAGTGAGGAGATGTCCGATGCTAGGCAGTGGTCAGTTGTCAGGAACTGCTAGGAAAAGAGGGACAGGAGATGTCCAATGCTAGACGCACACACACACACACACACACACACACACACACACACACACACACACACACACACACACACACACACACACACACACACCAGCCCCTCCCAAAAAATCCTGATCGCACCAACATGAAATAGAGGAAATCCAAGAACACAATTAGAAAACAATGATCAACATCAGTGAATTGAATTCTACTAAATAAGAACCCCCTTTAGTCTGCACTCAATGGGGTGCCAGGAAGCCACATGAAATTAAAAAAAAAAGAATTAATGGGATACACAACTGGCATATTGGACCTTAATGATTTGGCTGGGGATAATTATCTGTAAATTTTTTCTTCAATTGTAAAACTGTGCATGAAATATAGGCAAGAATGATAGTGATTACTGAATGGTATGTCAAATTGTGGTGTACGTAAACCCACTGTAAATTTACTGTGGAAGTGCCCTAGGCAAACATATCTGTGCATCTATCCCGTCTAAAGCAGAAGTATCCCCCCATGAAGAATATTTAATTTCAAACTGGTGTACAGTTCAATAGTTTGTGTCCAGAAGGAAACTGTCCATCTGTCAACTACCCAGCAATAATGTGCCATTTGTAAAAAGTGCACTCAAAACTTGGCAAAAGACAAGTAAAACAGACTTTATCATGCAATGCCATAGCATTTAGCGATTTTACTATGAGCTCTAGAACCTCAAATTATTAATAGGTATGCCACAAATAAAGGTCCATAGATAGCATCTGGAAAATCAGATACTGCATGGCATCTGACAAAGCTAGCATACATTCCAGTCCTGACAAGCAGTAGATATATCAATAACAGAACCATAAAGGACTTTCCAACATACTGTTTCAAACTTGGTGGAGCTCAAGAAATATATTATAACCTGTATTTATGTTGACCGTATAGTGCTGCAGTTATGTGGCATCAAGTGAAGTTTCACTTCTAACGCACATGGTGACCACGCACATTTTTTTTTTTTTTTATGTTTGAGCTTTTGGAAACTTGATCATATGGTCTCTTCAATATTTTTTTTGAGTTTCCGAAAAGTCGATCATCTGACATAGACCCTTGTTAAGTACATTTTTGACATCTGAAAGGAGTTTAACAAGCTTATGGTAAGAACCCCAAAGTGCTATTCAGCTGTAGTCCTGCTTTAGAGCATTAGCAGCATTCAGGAAGAACCACAGCAGCATTCAGCAAGCACCACACAAGGGTGTCAGGAAACACAAACAGCTTTTTAAAAACATGTTAAGTACTTCATTCAGCTAGCTGAAGTGTTTTGACATATTTTAAACCTTATTGCACTTTCTGCTCCACTATGGTGACTGATTTCTGTGTGGTGGGTTAAGTGTTACAGCTTTCAAGCTGTAAAACACTTAGAGCTCCTACACTTTTTTCTCTAACTATTGTAGTGCAAGGAAGCAGATAAAGCTCCAAGCACTGCAAAGAATTATCTCCTGGGTCTTTCTAATCATATTTCATCTTGTTATGTTCTTAACATGGATGTCAAGATAAATCTCTTGACCTTTACTCTTGAGATGAATTTCTTGGCTCCATGCCTCAAGCACATAACGAACTGGTTATGATCAAAGACCACATCATAATCCTGTACATCCATGAAAAAAATATATATACATACACACACATATGTGTATATATATATATATATATATATATATATATATATATATATATATATAGATATATATGTATGTGTGTGTGTGTGTGTACATATATCATATATACACATACATGTACATATATCATATATACACATACATATAAAACATGTCTGGTAGAGGCACACGCTACACTTGGCACTTAGCATTATCATCACCTCACCACAGTCACTTGGTGAACTAGACTGTCCTCAGTGTCAATGCTTGAGTCTGGCATGAAGAAAATGAATGTGATGAGTAGAAGGCTTTTTTCTTAAGGTGTTCATGTGAGAAAAAGAACAATGGAACATAAGCAAATCTCTTACTACAGCAGGCCCCCCTTCGATAGGTTTTCTGAAAACAATCATCCAGGTACACGTTAATGTGACTGTGGCTCTTAGGAAGACCCTGGGATCAGTACAGAGCCCAAAGGATAAGGAGGAAAACTGAACTGGTGATTCCCTGCACTGAACAGAAGGGATCTCATCTCCTGGGCCTTTTACATACCTGTACATGTAAGCAGGCCTCCTTGAGGTACAGAATGACCATAAATTCTCCAGGCATCAAGAAGATAGGAAGTATGCAGGGTAAACATTTTGAACTTTGGGACCTGTAGGAAGAAATTTAGTCTTGAAAGGTCAAGAAAAGTCTTCATGGACTGTTTTTATGGGGACTAGCAATAACTTGGCATAGAAGCCTTTTTATAACTCTTTCAGTAGAAAACTTTCTATTGCTCTTTGAGCCAGTAGAGTAAAGAGGCAGGGGCAAGGTGAACTCCAGATGATTATCTGGAATTTGCGGCATCCCCATGAAAGGCAGGAAACCTTAAATTCTGTTTTGCACTCTCAAGTGATGACATCTGTAATCTAAATGAATGACGTTATCTTCATCCATTTTTTTCTGATAAGGGTTAGCAATATGGAGGGGGGGGTGCTTTTGCACAAGCCGCGGTGGTGCAGTGATAGCGTTGTCACCTCACAGCAAGAGGTTCTCCCATTAAAGTCTTGGCTAGAGTGCCTTCTGTGTGGAGTCTGCATGTCCTCCCCGCAGTCGAGTGGCATTCGAAAGACATGTGTGAATGGGAGTGCCTTTGCTGAAGGTTGGGCATCGGGCTGGCACCCCAGCACTGTAAAAATCTACTGCCAATTATTAGCGGACCAGAGTTCCGCTGTGGTGACCCCTAACCGAGAAAAGCCAAAAGAAGAAGATACACTTTTTCATTTCTGGCGACTTCTGTTTCTTGTGGGCCTTTTCTATTTGCTTCACAAGAAACCCCATCGATACCATAACCATGAAGTTCCACTGAAGGTGAATGGCTGAGGTACCAGAATGTGCAATAAAAAGTTAACATCATCTCTGTTACCGTTTTTTCCTCTTGGTTATGGTATCGATGGTGTTTCTTGTGAAGTGATTTTTTTGGTGGTTGGAAGGTGTTTCTTGTATTCTTTGCGGGCCTTTTCTATTTGGCCTGAAGACCTTGGTCTCATGTTGGCAGAAGAGTCAGTGTTTGAAAGCGTATGCATATACACACACACACACACACACACACACACACACACACATATATATATATATATATATATATATATATATATATATATATATATATATATATATATGTATAGATATAGGGTTATGAGGATAGAAGTACAGGTTGACAACCTCCATTTTATTTTAACTCTTTTCATTACAACAAGAAATGTAGTACTTTTTTAAAAACTTTTTGAAGATGATAGACTTGTCAAATGATTTTGTGATATGCCTGATGACATTGTTTCTATATATTCTGAGTCACATACTGGGAAAAGGACATCTGAAAAGCATATGCTAAGGCTTCACTATCTTTCTTTAAAGGCAGGATCTGATGGTGTTTGGAGGCAAGGGTTTATTTTTAAATTTTACTGGACTAGGGACCTAAAGAAGTCTGAGTTTGGGGGCTTGATGTGAGCTCTGCCATGTTGCAAATAACTCTTCTATCTGGCAATTTCTTAGTGTCCTGCAAAGGAAAGCCTTGGTCTGTGTGTGTGTGTGTGTGTGTGTGTGTGTGTGTGTGTGTGTGTGTGTGTGTGTGTGTGTGTGTGTGTGTGTGTGTGTGTGTGTGTGTGTGTGTGTGTGTGTGTGTGTGTGTGTGTGTGTGTGTGTGTGTGTGTGTGTGTGTGTGTGTGTGTGTGTGTGTGTGTGTGTGTGTGTGTGGGGGGGCGGCGGCAAGTGTTAGAGTAGCATAGGCCTGTAAACTTGCAACATGGCAGTTGTGCACTGTTTGCACACCTCACTTCCTGCAGAAGAAGACATGTGAGGGTCTTGAATTAGGCATTTAGTATTTCTTAGATCATTGGATCAACTGAGATCTACCACTGTCTTCCCACAGTGTTTATCATGTTTTACTAGAGTTGAGAATGTACTGGCTGGAGTCAGTACCTCTATATGAACATCAGAGCTGAGTTAGCTGCTGTGAGTAATCTGGCTTCCATCTCCACCAAATCTATAATGTGGAAAGATGGCCAGGACTATATGCTGGAAGCTACTACCTTGGCCAGCTAAAGGTGGATGAAACAGAGGAAAATCAGTTAAAATAGATGCTAAGATTGGGGCTGGGAGATTTTATGCCTATGTTCCTTTTTATGGCTTTTCAAGGAGATATTGACTCTTTTACAGTCTCATTAAGTCTCAGTTTATCTTCCCTTAATGATTAGAAAGTTATTGCTAAGAATTTCGGAGCACATAAATGCAATTAAAAATAAAGATTACACAAATGCACTGGTCAAACATAATATGTGTTTTTCTGGCTTTGGGAAGTTTTTCTTTTTTGTATTAGAGGATATTGATGGAATTTCGCACATCAGCGGTTTTAATAATGTATTGGAATGCAGAGAACTTAAATGGCAAATTTTATTAGGGCAGATCAAAAATGGGACTTGAGACTGTAAATATTAAATGTACCTTGAAAAGTAAAATACTATGAATTATTACTGTTATTTTTAACAGGTATTTGATTAGTATTAACTCAGCTTAATTTTAAAACACTTGGGTTCTTTAAAGATTTTTGGATTTTAATTAATTTTTCATGAATTAATTAATTATGTATGAATCTAAATTTGTTGTTGGTCAATTCAGTTATCATGTCACTATGTAGAAGTTATTTAAGGATGAGACTTGTCTGAATGGCATTTCTGATGAAGTTCTGGTAATATTAAAGGAACAAAAGCACTTACATTATTTTGTGTGTGGTGGCTGGGCAGTCGTATATTTGGGTTTTGTGCTGTTTTCTTTAGTTTTTCTTTAAATGTTGTCCATTTCATACATATTTGTATTTATATACAAATTTTGTTTGGCTCTTTAAAACTCCTTTTAAATGAACATGGAATATAAATGAATACAGAAATCCCATGTGCATTACCCCATTGAAGAAAGTATAGCTGTTTGCATGTACGCACCACAACTTCAGATGTTTGACAAACAGGATCATTGTTAGAGTACATTAATAATACAAATCTGATAAGGCATACAAAGGCATCAATTTTCTGACCAGGTCTGCATAGCAGTCAGAGAGCAAGAAGTAGAATCAAGCTTCTTCACATGCCGTGGCCATCAGCAGAAATCTGTAAAATAAATCTTAACCAATGCATTTGTTTTTTTTCCAAACAGAGTCACCGACAATTGTTTTTGTGTCACCCTTTATCCACCAAGAGGGAAAAATGGATACTGGCTAACTAAATGTCTTTCCATCTACACCAAGAGGAAAGGATAGGCACTAACTGGATATTTTCAATAACTATGCCCTTTGGCAACTAACAACCCCTAGGGAATAAAAATGATAGGAGGATGGGGATTTCTACAGCAGCAATGATCCAACAAAATCAAACAGCTGTGGTTGCATTGAGTACCCTCAGATGGTTGTACTGTGTTTAGCATGATGATTACTGCTGCAGTGTCCATTTCATACATATTTCTATTTATATACAAATTTTGTTTGGCTCTTTAAAACTCCTTTTAAATGAACATGGAATATAAATGAATGCAGAAATCCCATGTGCATTACCCCATTGAAGAAAGTATAGCTGTTTGCATGTACGCACCACAACTTCAGATGTTTGACAAACAGGATCATTGTTAGAGTACATTAATAATACAAATCTGATAAGGCATACAAAGGCATCAATTTTCTGACCAGGTCTGCATAGCAGTCAGAGAGCAAGAAGTAGAATCAAGCTTCTTCACATGCCGTGGCCATCAGCAGAAATCTGTAAAATAAATCTTAACCAATGCATTTGTTTTTTTTCCAAACAGAGTCACTGACAATTGTTTTTGTGTCACCCTTTATCCACCAAGAGGGAAAAATGGATACTGGCTAACTAAATGTCTTTCTATCTACACCAAGAGGAAAGGATAGGCACTAACTGGATATTTTCAATAACTATGCCCTTTGGCAACTAACAACCCCTAGGGAATAAAAATGATAGGAGGATGGGGATTTCTACAGCAGCAATGATCCAACAAAATCAAACAGCTGTGGTTGCATTGAGTACCCTCAGATGGTTGTACTGTGTTTAGCATGATGATTACTGCTGCAGTGTATTCATAACATGAATGTAAAGGTACCAGGAAATGCAGTGCCCTGATACTGGGCCTAGATGGCCTGGATGGTAGATTACAACATCAATGTAGTACTGCAGCACCAATGCAGGCCTTGTTTCTGGAATGAACATCTATTCCATAAAGGAGATCTACCATACAAGATAAACTATCTCACTATATACAATCTACCTAGTCCTGATATCCTGAACTGAATGCTTCCTAAATTAATTTTGTACTGTAACAGGATAGCATGTAGGTTCCACTTTCACACGTGTAATACGTTTTGCTTTTCTCCACAGTTATGTATCTGTGGAGTTAGGGTATATATAATTAAGGAGGCATGGTGAGACTCTCCCATATAGGGTTACAAAAATGAAATGTTTTAAATGATTTACCCGGGGAGAATGCAGTCAGCAGGTTGTAAGCTGACTTCTTCTAATAGAGCTATTCTGTAATTGCAGAAGGAGTGTCTGAAGGAATTTACAGAGGTCCAAGTAGCAGTTTCACTCTATACAAACTGATAGTCTATTGAGGAAGCCTGCTGTAATGGCAGCTGCTCTGGTAGTGTGTGTGCCCTCTCTTGCCTGGTGTCAGCAAAGGGTAATACAGTAGGTCATCTATCTGTATAGAGTTTGTTTTCATACTGGAATGTGTTCTTCTCCATGGCATGGGGAACATAAATAAGTGATCAATTTGCCTGAAGTCTTTAGTTCTGTTAGTAGAGTACCTGAGCAGCCTGGATATAGACATCATGTTTAGGGTTCATATTCATTTGTTTTCATGTTTTGAATAAAATACCAATTGAAGAATGGCTGGGTTTATAAGGAGAACGTGGAATCCACTTCAGGCATGAAAATGGGGTTAGTTTTCAAGGACATCATGCCTTATGGAAATCTGTGTAAGGTTCACTGTACATAAAGGCCTACAATTCAGACAACCATCTGGCAGAAGTAATGATTACGAAAACAGTATCTTCCAGGATAAGCATGTTGGAGCATCTGTGCTGGCAGGTTGATTATTCTTTTGAGCTTATTTCCATAGTGAAAAGGGACAATTTTGGACTACACTGGTATACAAACATAAATAAAATAAATAAAGACAAAATTAGAGCTGATCTGGCCTAGTGGTCTGTTGCTCTGACTCTAGTGCACAGGGTCCTGGGTTCAAGACTTGCTAGGGCTGGTTATTTAACACTGAAGTCATTGTTCCACTGTATTTGGCATTCATCAGTCCTATTATTGAGTACAATGCCCCCTTTGGTATGTACCTAACCAGGCATATCCATCAGCTGGAATCTCCGCAGAGGTTCCTCACTAAAAGAATACAGGGTGTAAGTAATATGTCCTCTTCTGACCGCCTCAAGGCCCTATACCTGTATTCTGTCTCCTACAGGATTTTGAGGGAAGATCTACACCTGGCATACAGGGCATTGTCAGAACCCACTCTGATGGACTTCCTGCATATCCACAAAACAAACAGTACCAGAATTACCTATTCAAAAGACTTAAACCTTGCCTGGAATATAAATAGGACCTTCTGGAGAGATAGGTATATATCCCAGAGACTAACCCATCTATAGAACAGGCTCCACATCCATGTGAAGCAGAGTTCCTCCCTAACCCAATTCAAGTGCAACTTGGTCAATTGGATGGGAAACCAGAAACTCATCCCTGGTTTGGTACTGATGTCTCTAATGCAAACAGGTAACCTGTAAATGGTTCATCTCTCAGGCATTTGCTTACACGTATCAAGGGTGTCAGAACTTGTCAGAGATTTGGGATGCATGGCTAGGCTTAAAAAGGCCCTTGTGGTTGTTAGCCTAGTAAACACCTATGAACCTATGAACCTATGAAGCTATGAACAAGGAAGGTGAGCTTCAAACTGATAAAGTTAAAGGCCAATTAGATAAGATGTCTGGGGGAGAGTAAGTGGTCTGAGGTGCAAAGTCACCTTTAAGAAAAGCCTGACTGTAGAGCTGGCCGAAATAGATGGACCATTTGCATGTAAGAATATCCATGACCCACCATGTTTAGGGAAAGACAATCTCCTTCTGGGCTTCCATAATAGATCCAGTATCAGAGAGCTAGCATCCAGCTGTAGAGTTGTTGCAAGAGGGAAGTTGATTCCAGCGCTCTCTGAACTACATTGGTGATTTGTTTTTGAATACTTATCAGTCGCCTTTTCTGAAAAAAGTGCTGTAGTTGGAGAAATGTCCATGTTAGCAATCTTCTTGACTGTTGTGGGACAAACTGCAACCTTAGCAGTCACAGAGACCTCAGCACTTGGTGGTATCTCTGACTGGGTCACTGTGATCTCAATCAATAGTACTATATGCTGTCAAACAATCTTGTTAGGTATTTCAGTTTTGCAATGTTTCTCATGATCCACTGGAGATTCTCTAAATTTTGTATTTTTTTTCTTTTGGGGGCATACAGCTAACAGCAGAGCTATGTTTACAGCTGTGGATTGGGTGGGGATCCCCTGGACCAAATGCACTAACTTCTGGTGTTAGGAAAATATCTTAAGGTTTCTAGGCACTGTTAAGAGTTTACTTGTTAAAAGCTTAACATTGGTCTAAATGTATATTATCATGTTCCTCTCCTAAACAGAAAATATGTTGGAAATGGTAACATTTAGTTGAAATTTCTTTTTAAAAGTAAATATTTGGCAACCACAGTGTAGAGACAAACTTGCACCTGCCTGGTGATATCCAGCTGCTACTACTCTGGCTGGAAGGCTGACACCTGCCTCTAGAATATCCTGGTCAGGAAGCTCTGGAGCCGTGATCCTTATAATGAACATCACTGATGTTTATATATGTAGGACAACTGTGCCGCCATTTTTAATTCATCTTAATTCCACTGATATACAAGTAGAACAAAGCAGACTATATTAAGGCTGCTAGCAAGTACTTTCCAGTATAATCTCAAGAACTGTGAATTGACTGGGAACAACCACTAAAGAGACAGCCTAGAAAATCCTGAATCTAAGTTATACTTTTTGACAAAGGTTTGACAGTAACTACATGCAATGCTGTTGGAGTTGCTGGTAATAAATGGATGACAGTTTGCACTTATATTTTCCTTTTACTCTGAAAGTAAAAGTGTTATAGATGTTTACGCACCACAATGTAGAAACATAGTTTGAATACAAATAGTGCTTGCTTGACCAGTTTGTATCTACCCATTCTACTTTCCTGTGGTCACATAGCAGACACCACTAAGTAAGCCAATTACCTACTTTTTGTCTTTTTTTTATTTATAGAAATCTTTAAAGAAATATTATTCTGCTAAGGTCACCACACAACGCTGACCAATATATCATTAAATGTGCAGTAGGCACTGAACACAGATGGTGTGTACATTTTATGTAATTTAATCATCCCTGGGAAAGCCATTACTTAACCTTAACAAAACATTGCTTCTTAAAAATTCAGTTCAATAACTGAGAAGTGTATTTTCAAGCATGGAGCTGTAGTGAGTCCAACCAGTTGAGACACATGAGCAAATACAGCATTTTCAGTGCATTAATAATTAGAAACAGCAGGAAATGGATAATGTCAAATGAGCTATGGCTGATTGTAATGACTAGAAACAGTACAGAAACAAAGAGGCTGTTGTCACTACACTGATTAATATGACTTTGACATGAGTGTTTTGGACTGGTTTCCTGAAACTTAAACTGTATATCTATCTGAGCTAATTTGCTTCCACTGTTAAATCTATTTATTATATAAGCTTTTTGAAAAGCATAATTAAATAAAAAATATGTTTCAGCAGAAAGCTGCATGCAAGACTTGCTACTGATGTGTTCTGCTAGACAGTGCTTTTCTTCAGCTATATATCTTAGTAAACGAATAATCTTTCAGAGATCTGGCACTATTATTCCATTCTGAGCAAGGATTAGACTAAATACTGATCGCCTAGACTTCCCCATATCTGCCTTTTCCATTAAATTAAATCTGTTCCTTCATTTTGGTGTTGTATGAAAACACACACACACACACACACACACACACACACACACACACACACACACACACACACACACACGCACACGCACACGCACACACACACATGCGCACACACACATGCGCACACACACAGACACACACACACACACACACACACACACACACACACACACACACACACACACACACACACACACACACACACACACACACACACACACACACACACACACACACACACAGAGCATGATGTTTGTAATATAACAGTTCCCATGTTTTCTTTTTTTCCTGTTTGCAGTGTGGTCACATTGGCTGAGACAATTACTGCCCCATCTGTCTAAGCACAAATGTTTAAGCCTTTAGAACAGGTAATTCTGATGCTTTTTGTTTTGCAGATATGCAGGCCATCCATCAGTGTGGGGTCTGATGATGGCTTACATGCCAAGCATAAATCCCCTCATGAACTTGTAGGAAACAGAATACAGGGATAGGGCTTTGAGGCGGTATGCACAGGACATGTTATTATGCCCTGCATTCTTTTAGAGATGAACCTTTGTGGATGTTACAGTGGTTGTATGTGCCTGGTTAGGTACATATCAAAAGGGACAGTGTATTCCATGATTTCATTACCACAACTCTTTTTCTTATTTTGTGGTCTACATCTATATGAAATAATCACGGCAAAAGAACAGAAAGGGAATTAAAACACTGATACTGGACCAAGGATCTTCTTTTACTAAACAAAGACATAACAGAGATCTATAAAATTGCCAGGGATCTCAGAATGGTATGGATAGACTACAAAAAGGCATTTGATAGCATTCTCCCGTGTTGGATCATAGAATGCCTACAGTTATATGAGATTCAAAACACAGAGATATATTATATTGTAATCACTAAAGAAAAGTGTCAGTCCACTGTACAACTGAGCCATGAAAAGGAGCAAATTACTAAACAGGGTGTAAGAATCCAGCAGGCAATATTCCAGGGCAATTGTTTCTCAACATCACTGTTTTGTCTAGTCATGAATCTTGTTTACTTTACAGATTAGACAATGGGTACAGTTTGACTCCAAGAAAACAATCCTGTCAAGTGCTGTCTCACCTGCTTTTTGTGGATGATGTTAAACTGTACAGCTCATTTGACAAAACAGAAAGTACATCCACAAATGGTTTAAATCTTTTGACATAAGAATGACAGTAGGTCTCGACAAATGTGCATAAGCAACATTTGTAGCAGGAATTAAAGCATTAATAAAATATTAGTCTTAGGGAGAAATGTGATATAAAACAACTGGAACAGAGTGAGTTTTCAAATATCTAGGAATACATGAAGGGGTGGAACTAAAAGCCACGGTGGTGCAGCGGTAGCATTGTCGCCTCACAGCAAGAGGTACTCCCATTCGATTCTCGGCTGGAGTGCCTTCTGTGTGGAGTCTGCCTGTCCTCCCTGTGGTCGAGTAGCGTTCAAAAGACATGCATGAATGGGTGTGCCTTCGTTGAAGGTTGAGCGTCGGGCTGGCAAATCGACACCATAAAAATCTGCTGCCAATCATTAGCGGACCGGAGCTCCGCTGTGGCGAACCCTAACTGGGAAAAGCCGAAAGAAGAACAACATGAATGGGTGGAACTAGAGCATGAACCATTGAGAACAAAGCCTAATGATGAATATTTTAGAAGACAGAATCTAATGGTGAAAACTTCTTTGACATTTAGGGAAAAAAGTAAAAGCTATAAATCAGCTTGCCCTCCCTATTCTAATTTATAGCTTTCTTGTGATCACCTGGCTACAATAAGAGTTTGATCAGATGGACAGGAAAACAAGAAAAACTGATTTATACCTATGGAATGATATACAAAAGCCAGTGCTTGCCAAGACTGTATATTCCTTGTTCCAGAGGAGAAATGAGCCTCCTTGAAATTGTCTGCAGGTATACGTCAGTCATTGCTGTATTACATTCATATTTGCTGACATCATCAGATCCAAAAAGTTCTTAGTCATGAAGAAAACAATTCTAAAATGACACCTTTGCACAGGTTAGCAAAAACATTTAAGAAGGGAAAAGGCATGGAAATCAAGCCAGAAGTAGACAAAAAAACAAAAAAACAGGTACTACACAACAACAGAAAGAATATCATGGATGTGACCGGGGAAAAAATAGAAAACTGGAAATTCTGCCATTATAGTGGAGAGTACAGGAAACTGATGAAAAAATGCATGTGATCAAGAACTCTTTCTCCCTCCCTTCCTTCCTTTCTTTCTTTTTCTTCCTTTGTTTCTTTATTTTTCTCTTGAGACAGGTTGACCAGTGATTCATGTGGACCATTTTGGGGCTATGACTGGGAAGTACGTACATATATGCGTTGGAATCAAACATTAACATAAAAAGCAATAATAAATATACGAAGCAGGGAGTTACAACAGTGCAATGCATGCATTCTGTTTTAATGTACATCTTGTGATGTTACAACAGACAAACACTACAGTTAAGCCTTTTGAGAGTGGTACTACAGAATTTAAAGGAGAGGCTTTACCAGTATGCTCTACTATTTTACAATTATTTTAGCCCAAGTTTGCATAGGTGAAAGTTATGAGTATTAACAACTTGAGTTATGACAGGAACTTGCTTTTAGCTCTCTAGCTCAGTGTTCCTCATTAGCTTCTTTAACCACTGTTATCATTTGTAGAAGGCTAAATGTACAAAGGAAACAGAAGGGTTGTCATCATATTCACAGGCAGTGTGTGGTTCCTGCATAATGCCCGCATTGATCCCTGTGATTTGAAAGTACCACCATGGGACAAAACATCACATGGACCATCCATTTAACATTTTGTGTGGTATACCCATGAATACATCTTGTATGTTTGGACATGTCAGGGGGACCTGCTTATCCTTGGTCCTCATGAGGATGGTGTTTTGTAATGCCATTTTTCTTCTGATCCGGACGTCTGCTGACTTGGTATTTATAATGGACACCTGGCTTGATGACAGTTTGGTCCCATTTCTTGAACGGCAGCACCCTAGCTGGATCAAATTGCAAGTGCTGCTATATGTCACTACTCTTCTTTGCAAATCTCCAAGGCTTAAGATAGAGCTGCCATGTCCTTCACATGTGCCATGGGTATAGGAGCATAGGAGACATCTTTGTTCACATCTTCATTTACCAGCCGTGAGGTAGTGTGAGGTCATTCCCTTACAAATTTACATCTTCATTTACCAGCCGTGAGTTAGTGTGAGGACATTCCCTTGCAAATTTACATCTTACATCTTCATTTACCAGACATATTCATTACAAATTTACATCTTTTACCAGCTGAGAGGGTGTAGTGAGAGGATTCCCCACAGATTTACATCTTCATTTACCAGCCGTGAGGCAGTGTGAAGGCATTCCCTTACAAATTCACATCTTCATTTACCAGCCGTGAGGTAGTGTGAGGACATTCCCTTACAAATTTACATCTTCATTTACCAGCTGTGAGGTAGTGTGAGGTCATTCCCTTACAAATTTACATCATCATTTACTAGCCGTGAGGTAGTGTGAGGACATTCCCTTACAAATTTACATCTTCATTTACCAGCCGTAAGGTAGTGTGAGGACATTCCTTTACAAATTTACATCTTCATTTACTAGCCGTGAGGTAGTGTGAGGACATTCCCTTACAAATTTACATCTTCATTTACCAGCCGTAAGGTAGTGTGAGGTCAGTCCCTTACAAATTTACATCGTCATTTACTAGCCGTAAGGTATTGTGAGGACATTCCCTTACAAATTTACATCTTCATTTACCAGCCGTAAGGTAGTGTGAGGACATTCCTTTACAAATTTACATCTTCATTTACCAGCTGTGAGGTAGTGTGAGGACATTCCCTTACAAATTTACATCTTCATTTACCAGCCGTGAGGTAGTGTGAGGACATTCCCTTACAAATTTACATCTTCATTTACCAGCCGTGAGGTAGTGTGAGGACATTCCCTTACAAATTTACATCTTCATTTACCAGCCGTGAGGTAGTGTGAGGACATTCCCTTACAAATTTACATCTTCATTTACCAGCCGTAAGGTAGTGTGAGGTCATTCCCTTACAAATTTACATCTTCATTTACTAGCCGTGAGGTAGTGTGAGGACATTCCCTTACAAATTTACATCTTCATTTACTAGCTGTGAGGTAGTGTGAGGACATTCCCTTACAAATTTACATCTTCATTTACCAGCTGTGAGGTAGTGTGAGGACATTCCCTTACAAATTTACATCTTCATTTACCAGCCGTGAGATAGTGTGAGGACATTCCTTTACAAATTTACATCTTCATTTACCAGCCGTGAGGTAGTGTGAGGTCATTCCCTTACAAATTTACATCTTCATTTACCAGCCGTGAGGTAGTGTGAGGTCATTCCCTTACAAATGTACATCTTCATTTACTAGCCATGACGTAGTGTGAGGACATTCCCTTACAAATTTACATCTTCATTTACTAGCCATGAGGTAGTTTGAGGTCATTCCCTTACAAATTTACATCTTCATTTACTAGCCGTGAGGTAGTGTGAGGACATTCCCTTACCAATTTACATCTTCATTTACCAGCCGTAAGGTAGTGTGAGGACATTCCTTTACAAATTTACATCTTCATTTACTAGCCGTGAGGTAGTGTGAGGACATTCCCTTACAAATTTACATCTTCACTTACCAGCCGTAAGGTAGTGTGAGGTCAGTCCCTTACAAATTTACATCATCATTTACTAGCCGTAAGGTGGTGTGAGGACATTCCCTTACAAATTTATAGACTTCCTCACCTCATTACTGTTGTCGAGCCCAAGCATATAGGTACTCTTTAACTTTAACATCTTAGTGGATCCAGACTTTATAGCTCTTTGTATTGTGAATACGTTTGGGTTTTGCTCAAGCTGTTATGTCTACTAGTCACCAACATGGAGATACTTTAGACATGGTCATACAGCTTGCTTTCATGACATCTGACTTCATGATGAAGCCAGTCACTTGTTTGGACTACTGTTGGTTCACTTTGTGGTCTAGCAACCATGGGTGGAACCACATGATCTAGGGGTGATGTGGTGCAGAAATTTTAGTCTGCCCTTATTAAGTCCCTTTTTCTATCTAGGAATCATGCCATTGGTTCTGCACATCTTTGGTTTCCTGTTTGGGCTACTACAGCTCCCTGTATATATGGAAACTGACACCTGCTGTTGGAAAACTCTGCAGCATGGATATTGAAGCAGAGGATCACTTGATACCTGCACACTATGTCAGTTTTCTGTAGAGTTTCCAGTTAGATCCTATATAATGGAAAATTCTTTAATCACGGCCCATCTTCTGGAAATACTGACCTGGTATCAACATACTCGCTCCCCATCTGTGGCCCCACAGTGCTGCAAGATATTCTCAGGATGCAGCTGGATTCATCTTGGAATTGCATCTCCATGTATCATGGCCCACACCTTTGGAATCTGCTACCAGGGTTGGTGAGGGAGTCCCTGATTCTAAGCAGCTTCAAGAGGCTTTTCTTTGAACTACCACTTGGCATTTAATTTAAGATATTACTGCTTAATATTCAACTTATTGTTTTATATTCATCTGTAAATTGACAACCTTATTTTTGTTATATTTTTTAATGATGCCTTTCGTTTGTTTGTTATGTTTTTTATTTATTGTACCAATGCATTTTAATAAACTTGGACTTTAATGTTAATACTTCTGTCATCTTTCTCCAGTATCAACAAGTAATGCTGCTTGCTGACCTATTTCCCCATCCTCATAAATGAATCAGGGACCATCATGTCATCTAGCAGGAATTTATGAGATTTCCTTTATATTTTTAACAAACTTCCTACTATTGTCTAGCAGGCATTGTGTAATGTCTGGCTTCAACAAGATAATGCAAGGGTGTGCTTTTGCACCAATGAGATATTAGGATGGACATCGCCTAGAAACCTTAAGATATTTTCCTAGTGGAACTTGCATACAAGGCCTCTGCATAAGCTCACAATACTGGTCTTTCTTCTTATGGCACTGGTATGGTAGAATTTAAGGGGTCTATATTATAACATCGAATTTTATAAAGTTCTAATGTTATAATATCGAACCAGTTTTGTCAAACGTTGAAAACAGCGAAGATGCAGGACACTGAATTTCTTTCCCAGGGAAGGAATTCAGTGGGCCGTTGCTGTGGCTTCACTGTTTTCAGCGTTTGATATGTTGGAGCATTACGGGTTGGGTTCTGATAAGTGTGCGATTGTGTGTAGGTTAGGGTTAGGGGGTGGTTTAGGTGAGTTAGGGTTAGGGAGCAGGTCAGGTAAGTGTGCGGTTGTGTGTAGGTTAGGGTTAGAGGTGGGTTAGGTGAGTTAGGGTTAGGGCGCAGGTGAGGTGAGTGTGCGATAGTGACGGACCTTAGGGTTAGGGTTGGGTTAAGGTAAGTGGATAGCTAGTAGTGTATGTAAAGTTTAGTTTAGGTTTAGGTGTAGGATTTTAAGTGTTTGTATGTGGATTGCTGTTTTTTGTGTGTGTTTGTGTTGTGTGTATGTTTCTCGGAACAGCGATTTTTTTCCCTTGGGAAAAAAATCGCTATTCTGACTGTTCGATGTTTGCGGATTTTGGTGTTTAGGGTTTGATATTATAACATTCGATCTTTGTAGATTTTGATGTTATAATATAGACCTGAATTTAAGGGACCTCCCAAGAGATGAGAAAATAGACTTCAGCTGCTCACTTCAATCCCTCCATGGCTGGCCCCTTTCAGTACCTGTGTCATCTGTTGACTCCAGTTCATTTCGAGCAAATCAAGCCCAAAATATGAATGTCCTGAAGCCATAATCAGTACCGTTATACTGATGTAATATTGTCAAATAAAGAAAATAGTGGAAAGGCTAAAGACAAACAGGAGGATTACAGTCACATCTGCTTTGAAAGCAGACTATAGGATCATTTCGGTTTCAATAATAATCTTACCTCTCCTAAAATATTATACATCATTTTCAGCCTATTTAAAAATATGTCCAGTGCAACAAATTTTCTAAAAAATATTGAACTAGATACACAGATCTCAAAACATGATGCAGGGGCTAACCAGAATGCAAAGTGTCGATACTATTAGTGGTCGAACACGTAATACACTTGCCTTTAATGCCTGAAGATCAGAACGATGTGGGGTCTCTTTTTCATTGGTGACATTACAGTGCAGTATAAGGGGGTGCTGCATTCCTCAGTGTCCTTTGCATGAGATGAAATGGTAAAGGAAGTCCCCACCTGCCTGAGTTGGTGGTAGCTCAGGATGTAAAAGGTCTCATAGATCAAAAAGAGTGAGGACTCTTTAACTGAACAATCTAAGCATCATCAAGACAGAAAGTATGGTGGACATACAAAGGCTTGTGTTTTACTTTGGTCATTTTAATAAATGACATGACTGTGTTCTCTGGACTGTCATTTGTTTATACATGTTTCAATCATGTTGTGCAGAAAATGCACACATGCTGCACCAGTCATTTTTGATAATCACCATATATCACACAATTTAAATATCAGAAATGGGTTATAAAACAGGTAATGTCAGATATATTTCTAAATACACACATATATATCTATATATCTACTTATCTATATATATATATATATATATATATATATATATATATATATATATATATATATATACATATATATATATATATATATATATATATATATATATATATATATATACATACACATATATATATATATATATATATATATATATATATATATATATATCTGCTCTATATTAGAACATCAAAGTTTCCAAACTTTGAATGTTCTAATATCGACCCCTATTCAGCGAAAGCTGAAAATATCGAAGCAAATGAAAACTAAATTTTTTCTTAGGGAAATAATTTGGTTGTCCATTTTTGTTGCTTTGGCATTTTTAGCGCTGTAGTGGAAAGTTACGGGTTGGGTTCAGGTAAGTGTGTGACTGAGTGCGGGTTAGGTTAATTAGGGTTAGGGTGCGGCTTAGGTATGTGTGCGATTGTGTGGACATGAGGGTTAGGGCGGGTTAGGTGAGTTAGGGTTAGGGCACAGGTTAGGTATGTGTGTGACTGTGTGGATGTGAGGGTTAGGGCAGGTTAGGTGAGTTAAGGTTAGGGCGCTGGTGAAGTAAGTGTGCGATAGTGACGGACCTTAGGGTTAGGGCTTGGGTTAAGGTAAGTGGATAGTTAGTGGTGTGTGTAAAGTTTATTGTAGGGTTAGGTGTAAGATTTTAGGTGTATGTGTGTGGATTGCCGTTTGTTTGGTGTGCTTGTGTTGTGCGTATATGTTTTGGAACAGCAAATTTTTTCCCTAGGAAAAAATTCGCTGTTCTGTATGTTCGATGTTTTCAGCTTTTGCTGAATAGGGGTCAATATTAGAACATTTGAAGTTTTGAAACTTCGATGTTCTAATATAGACCATATATATATATATATATATATATATATATATATATATATATATATATATACACACACACACACACACACAGACACACACACACACACACACACACACACACACACACACACACACACACACACACACATATATATATATACACATATATATATATATATATATATATATATACATATAGAGAGAGAGAGAGAGAGAGAGAGAGGAGAGGGAGAGACAGACAGAGATGAAAGTGAGGAGGGCAAGGCTTCCTGGTAGTCTTTCTGTCTGACTTCAGGGAGCCTGTTTCCATTCAGTGGTACAGATGAACAACCAGGTTCAAAATAAAGAAAAAACTGAGAATTGCCAGAGGCTACTCATAAAGACTTGAGACATATAAACATCTATAAGTATATTCAGAGATCTGTTTTATGTGCTTCCATGTGAATAGAGGCATTCATGGTATACATGCACAAGCGCATGTGCACACATATAAGACACACAGAGAGAAGGTACTGATTGTTTTGGTACTCCTTTTACAGTAACCATAAATCTACAAACAAAATTCTAGGTCAAAGGGTCTCACTAAAACCATACTTTGAATTCTGCACCCTCCACCACATTTTCAAACAAACACGGGAATGAAACTGACAACTGCATTCATCCATTCATGTTCCACTTCACAACCAAATCTTCAACTAATCTTCATGTCCAGGTTAATCAAAGACAGGAAATATCCAGACCATAATCTTTCTGAATGTGCCAGAACAACAGAAATATACATAAATGTGTTTTAAAATACACTGATGATTTTGAGAAATGTGCAAGACTGGATTGGGTACTAATTTGTGTTAAAAATAAAAAAAGATTCACCTGGAACATTACTGTTGAAAAAAAGCTTCAAAAGTCAGCATGTTATCTATGCACCCGAAGGAAGAAAATGTTCTAACAGCATTCATTTCTATTACTTGACTGTTGGAGCATTCACAATAAAAACAAAAAAAATGTTTAATCTTCTTCTTTCGGCTTTTCCCAGTTAGGGGTTGCTACAGCGGATCACCTGTCCGCTCATGATTGGCAGTAGAGTTTTTTACAGTGTCGAGTTGCCAGCCTGGCACCCAACCTTCCATGGAAGGCACACACATGCACACACTCATGCCTAGGGCCAGTTTAGAGTGTCCAATCCACCTACAGCATATCTTTGGTATGTGGGAGGAAACCGGAGCACCCGGAGAAAACCCACGCGACCACAGGGAGGACATGCAGACTCCGCACAGAAGGCACCCCAGCCGAGGATCGAACCAGAGAACCTCTTGCTGTGAGGCAACAATGCTAACCGCTGCACCACCGTGGCCGCCCAAAAAAATGTTTAATACACTACTAAAAAAATTGGGAGACGTGTTTCTTTTAGTCAAGCTACTGAAACTAGTATTAAAATGTATTTATTTTTTAAATGAAAGTAAGAGTACCACAAACACACCCAGTTCTGTCAGTCTGACTTCAGTCAAAAGATTAAACAATTTTCTTCTCATTTTATCTATCTAAGATAACAGAGCAAACATTATAGCAGATTTCCATATCCAGAAAGCTTGTAGTAAACAAGCCTGAAACTGGTAGTTGGACAAGACATTGCTTAAAATTCTGGAGATTTGCCAATTGCAACAGCAGTTTCTAAAACAGCACTGTTTAAAACTACAAAGTGATTATTTCTAAAAGTATAACTAATTTTATACATGTAATAGTAAATTGTCAAATAGTTTAGTAGTTAATTAGTAGTAGATAAATGGCTTGTTTTGAACGATAGCTTTCCATTAAATAATGGTTTGGCACTCACAGTGAATTCCTGTTGAATGACAACATTTCTTTAAAATGGCTGTTCTGGCTTATAACTTCAGGTGGTCTGGCAGTCTCATTTCTGTCAAAATGTATAGCTTAAACACGCACAAGTTCTCGTTCAGAATCTGAAAGTCTTGAGCCAGCTACACCGATGGGACATCAAAGGACTGATGCTTGCAAATGACTAGCAAATATTACTTTTTACAAATGCTTACTGCTACATTTTGAAACTGAAGCATTTTGCTTACTGAGTTCAGTGAGCAGCTTTTCATAGGTAGCCACTAGGCATGTGATTCACGATGTCATTGATGGCCTAGCTCAATCTTCCAATTTTCCCAGAGCAATGTCTGTTTAAATTACTTACTCAGAGTTACACAATAGTAAACAGAAGCTGATGGAGTCAAACCCTGGACTACAGAAAGCAGCTCATTAGCACCTGAAAGACTTGATCCTCACTGCTAACTGCTGTTACCTGCTGTTTTGAATAAAATATGTTATTTCCTGATCACAGGCACTTGGTCTGGAATGGCTTAGCCTATTACATTAATTTTTTCCCCTGACATCACCATTACTAATTATGTCCAAAGTGGGTGGTTGACTGTCTCTGGTCAATTTATTTGAACATTTAACCATTTTATCAAATGTAGTGAGCAGTCTGATTGCATTTTTGTGTGCAATTGTTTAGAATTGCTTACTCTTGTTAATACTGCTATGTTCATTATCTGGATTTACTGTAATGCTGAGTTATCATTATCATTTGAATATCTATAGAATGTTAATGTTTTCTGACTCTGTGGAATTGTTAATGTGTAGCAGTTTGTTATATTGTTGCATTTTTGCAGAGAGAGAGAGAGAGAGAGAGAGAGAGAGAGAGAGAGAGAGAGGGAGTGGTGTAGTCAGCACTTGACAAGTTTTGTAGCCTCTAGCTGTGGCATTTAGTTTAGGATTATAAATTTTATTGGGATGCTAGTGTTTTAATGAGTAGGTGGGCCTTTTACTATGTTGTTGGTAATTCTGATATTACTGCTGCATTCCCCTTTACAAATTTCATCAGTGTTTTGATTTACTGGTTATTGCATTTGAGATACAGCTGTTAAATCTTTGTAGTCCTTGTCAAAATTTGGCAGTCAAGGACCATTTGTTTAGAATTACAGGACTGATGATTGTTTTGTCAACAGGACCATCAGACTCTTGATATGAGAACACTAGCCTTGAATTATCAATGTGTTTTAGTTTTGAGCTGGTTGGATGTCCTCTGCTTTTGTTGGATTTAATTGCTATCCCAAGTCGTTTGGACTTCATTTAGTGGACTTGCTTTTGGAACTATTATTTTTGTTTAAATTTCTTTAATATTTACTGCTTTATTTATAATATCACATTTTCTTTTCTTCTGTTATTGTTTTGCTTTACAGATGTGCACAATATTTGGCAATTGTGCTTAAATAATACGGACTTTGATAAAAATACTTCAAGGTGGTCTACCACTGATTAAGTTGGCACACTTTCAACATCATTTGCTTAAGTCGTGACTCAGTACTGACACTAGTTATACTGTGTATCATCTTCACCTTCTCAGCTAATGTCGGGCAATGCACTGCAAAGATGTGATGTGTTACTATGTAACAGGCTTTGTTCTAAGCTTGTGACACAGTACTGATTTTATTCTCCAAAATGCGCCTTCTGTGTGCTCCCTTTCCTGTTCTTAACTCTGTACGACCCAAAAGATGCTACTTTATACTAAGTGTATGAATCCATTCATACTACTTGTAAGGAAAGTTGTTTACTGTAGTTAATGTGATGCGGCCTACATGTTAGTGTTATAAGGAAAATAGTATCCAGTACATCAGTTTCTCTGCACCAACAGCAGAGACCCTTACATACTTTTTATTTTTTATAATCTAAAGGTATTACAGCTCTCTGTGAGATACTACAGCAGTTTTAGATAAATACTAGTTAAATTGCTAGCACAACTGTCATGCATTTGATTTGTTTCTGCTTTTTCTCTATTAGGAATACTAGTGTGCACTATTGCAATTTAACTTCCTTTCATAAAAGGAGACATATTTAAATGTTGCACATTTAGCGCAGCAATGATAATGGTTAAACAATGACCATTCATTACATATATTAGCAGTGGGGCAGTGGACTTTGATCATCTAGCTATTTACCCTGGGCCAGTTTAGAACAAAGCATTAACATGACAGTGTAGAACAAGCTCTGTCCACAACACAGAAAACATGTTGAATATTTTTTATATTTGCTGCTGTCCTTGTTCACAAGTTATGATATACACTATTGGGTCTGTTGAGAAAGTAAGTATTTCTTTGTGGTCAGACATTATGTACAATTAATTACAACATTTTCTATACACTGAGAATGTTAGCAAAATGTATTACTTGCAAAAAACCCTTGAATAATGAAGAGCACAAAACAGAAGTAGGTACAGTAAGGTGCACTTATTGTCATTATATTACAAACATTAAGAAGAATATATTAACAGGTGAGAGGTGAGGAAGTAAGATAAGCAACAAGTAACACATGGGAATCAATGATGGAGGGCACGGTTGTTTACTCTTTCTTGTTCACTATCTCACATTTGCCATGTTTGAAAACCCTCCTTGATCTCTATAACTATAATTTCCCAGCACATGACACAACTAGATCAAAAGTTATATGACTGGGTGAAAGAAAGGAAGTCTAGATAGAGGATATCTGCTTACATTTTTGTAATATTAATGGGTAATTTGCAGTTGTGGGTAAAATTGCAGGTCAGGTTAGATTGGGGTTCATATATAAAAATTATTGACTGTAACAGAGTAGAATGATAACCTTTCCCATGATGGGAAGTTTGTCATTAATGCCGATGATAGTGCATTTGTAGAGTCTGGTCTCAGCCAGTAAAGGAAGCCACATATTTTACTAATGACAATTTGAAGAGAAAGGTTATATTAGTAGCTGCATAGATCAATGAAAGATAAAGCATATAAAATTTTCTCATTGAGATGACTTTTATTAATGATCTGTGGATGTTATTGTTAAAAGTCTAATGAGTTTATAAGCATATTTGAGTGAGTTTATGAACATATTTGAGCGGGTTTATAGGCATATTTGAACGACTTTATAAGCATATTTGAATGCCTTTATAAGCATATTTGAGCGGGTTTATAAACATATTTGAGGGAGTTTATAAGCATATTTGAGCGGGTTTATAAGCATATTTGAGCGGGTTTATAAGCATATTTGAGCGGTATCGGCTCCTATTTGATTGCGCCAAAATGGAGTGTTAAGAATGAGTAGTGCTAAAAATGATGCTGAGATATCAAACAAGACGATTCTTTTTCCTCAAGGATCTGAAATGTTGAGGTGTTAAAGGAGGCTAATCTTTGTGCAGTGCCAAATGACAGTGTTAGTTCTTATGAGACTTACGTGACGTGCTTGTCAAGGAACCAAACAAAGAGTGTGCCAAATTTCTCCTGGGGTACTTTTCTGAATTTTCAGTGAGCCACTGTCACCTTTTAGAAAGAAAATTTCATAAACATTAAAACAATTCAGATAATATACATCAGCAAGAAGTGGGTTTACAAAGAACAGAGATTTGGCTTCAAATATACATGTTAGGGTACTCCCATTTACAGTAGATTACAGATGAGATACCCCAAGGGAACTGAAAAAATATCTGTATATGGGTAGGTAGGTAGCTGTGTGGAGGGTCTTCAACAGTGCCTATATATTAGACAGATCAGGAAGAAGGCATAGAGGATTCATTTGCTGAAAGGTTCTCTTTGATCAAGAAAGGGTGCTCCTTTGATAAGACCACTACCCACACGAAGGAGTATTTGATTAGTGGCTTGTAGAAGTATAGTTGTAGTAAAGGAAGATCAAAAAATATGTTGTGCATTGAACAAGTAGCAATGTATAATGGATACAATTATTGTACACTAAAATATCAAACGTGATGGAAAGTGAAGTTAGTTTAGTCATAGTTCTGAAGTGTTTGAGGAAAGATGCAGCTGAGAGTTTTGGAAGAGAAATTATGCTTTTTTCCCTAGCCTGTGGAGATGATTCCTGAGCAAAAGAAAATAAGTTAAATATGTAGCAGAAGGATTCAGAGCTGTAGGAGAAGGATTTTTGATGAATTTTAGGTAAAGTGAAATTTTCATGTAGGGAAAAATTTGGGATAATAATTAGAACACTGTGGCCTGCTTTTACTGAAATTGAACTGAAGTGAAATTTAGGTAAACTGGTGAATAAATTGTTACAGTTAAGTTTTGGAAAGTTACATGGGATAAAGGGAGTTAGGAGAATCTGATAAATTATATAGTTCATTAACAAACTTTCAATGTCTTTTACAATGTGTTTGAGAGCCTAATGGTTTTATTGTGTTATAATTAAAGTGGCCTTATAAGTAGTGAATCCCTGTCCATCCTGTTTTAATTTGTTAGAAACTGATCTGTTTTTTGGGATACATATTGACAGTTAAACAAATCTTGGTATCCTTGGAAGGCTGAGGCCTTTAACAGCAGTCACATGATCGTTTGCAATTTGTGACATAACAACAAAATTGCAAATAAATTAACTCATTACAGTCGAATGCGTCTCCAGCAGTTCTGCAGTTACCTTCTACTGCACCTCCAGATGTCAGATATTGCTTGTCCATATTTACATTAATAACTCCAAAAACCATGCTGCATACAAGGTATCAGAATACTATATCTTGAAGCATACATGATGGCAATCACAACTGTATTGACATTTGACCTCTGTCAATGAGTATTTGTTACAAACGTAAGGTGATAACTTCATTTTTAAAGGCTCAAGCCACACTCACTGGGAGTTAAAGGTACACACTCGAGTTGTAATGGAGGGAATTGTAGTCTTCTGTACTGGTATATGGAGTAAATTATGCAGCATGCAAGCATTCGTTTACATAGGAGGTCTGCAAATGGCACTCAGAATCAAAAACTTCCTGCAGAGTGAGGATGGGATTGGATATATTTACCAAAATGGATTACATTGCATCAGTTGTCAGGTGACATTGAAGACAGTTGGCATTATCACAGAAGTCTCCTGCAACACCCTGTAAGTCCCCATAACATCTACATCTGCCTCATTAGGCAATTATTCAGAACAATAAAACACAAAAATATCTTACATAAGTACATGTAGGACACAAGATGAACAATGCTAAACTACAGTAGATGAGGAAAAAGGAAACCAACAACCTTTACGTATCCTGTAGGTAATGATGACAGGCTGCTATATCCTTGGGGGAGTACCCTACTAAACATCCTAAACAATTTTCTGAGGAAAGTGAAAACAGAGATTGGAGTGAGACATGATGTACATGTTTACCAGGGTCTATATCAGAAGGCCAACAGCTAAAACCACCGAACATCCTTACCTCAACATTGCTTAACCGAAAGCAGGAAATGTCAAATGGCCAGAACAGTGATTTTTTTCCCAGGGAAAAAATTGCTGGGCCATTGCTGGGAGTTTCCCGTTTCCTCCACTGGAGTGCGATCTTGGAGTAAGTAAGTGGGGGGGTGTGTGGGGCACAGCCCTCCACATCAGGGGTGTGTGGGGGTCGAAGCCCCTACTTTATTTTGTCTGTTGGTTTGCTTTTTTTTTTGGTCCAGCCATTTTTTCCCCTGGGGAAAACAAATCACTGTTCTGGCCATTCGACATTTCCTGCTTTCAGTTAAGCAGTGTTGAGGTAAGGGTGTTTGGTGTTTTTAGCTGTTGGTGTAGTGATATAGACCCATTTACCATCCTGATAGGATAAAATGCAGTTCTTTTTATGGCTCAAAGTGTGTGCTCTGGTACTGACCAAATCACGTCCTGGCACCATCACATGAAAATACATGGATAACACCCCATTCATGGATGTTCATGCTGTGGAACCTAGGTACCTGCCTTGGGCCATCATGGCTGCTACTATCACAAGATACCAGGACAACAACCCAATGAGCACATGAGAATGCCTGGAGATTACACAGTTTGTGAGCACTGCAACTCTCACCAGGACAGGCAATTTAGAAAATGGACTGATGGATGATTGTAGTTGTACGATAAAGTTTGTACAATGTGGGCAATGAAAAAAAGACATTAAGCACATATTCTAAGTATAAGAATGCAAAAGCAATAATTGCTGTTTTTTAAAATAGCCAGCTATTCAGGAAAGGCACAATACAAATTAGTATATGTCATATTATTTTAGTATGCAACATGTTTATATGGATAAAGACTGCAGGTTGTTGTGACGGGATGCATTGTACAAAGAATCCGCTGATGTTCTCACTTGGAAACAGCATGATAGTAATGGCAGTTTCTCCTGCATAGTTAGGGATTTAACATTGCCATGACAAATAATGTGCATTCAATGGTTTAAGAGATTTGTGCACATGCAGAAATAGGTTTCGAAGAGCAAGCAAAACATTCTTTGCATTGAATATGATTAACTATCAGTCAGTCACTATAGATATATTTTAAATGTGTTCAATAAAATGTATTTTACACATGTAAGTGTAGGGGTGTAGGGTCATCTTTGATTACATTACTGGCTAACCACTATTTAGCTGTGCCAAATATATATATATGTATACATATATATATATATATATATATATATATATATAGATATATATATATATACACACACACACACACACACACACACACACACACACACACACACACACACACACACACACACACACACACACACACACACACACACACACACACATACATATATACAACAGTAATGTTTGCAAACTATAATATGCTGCTCAGTTTAGTGTCTCTCTCTTCTGGTAAAATATGAGGCCTGTGCTACCCATCTTTTGAAACAATAGGTAGTTAAGATATGTAGCCAGCATTCACATGTGATTTATTATTGTATGCACTGTATGCATCATAATATTTAGGAATATTTATGTATTGCTGTGTGTGATGAATGTTTATATGCCATGGACATTTTAAATACAACACCTGTATGATTTTGGAATACAGAGTCAGGACAAGTGACCATTTAATTTTACTTCATATTATTTTTCAGGTGTAGCAGAATAGGGACTTAATGTATGGACCTATCACTACAGAGGGAAACACTGAGTTCTACTTATGAATATGTGCAGTAGTTTGCAGAGGTAAGCACTCCTAAGCAATACAAACATCATATTACTTTAATTTCAAAGTGTGATGTATGCTGTCTCCCTGTAGTAATCCATCAGCAATCCCTGTAAGGCAACCCAGTTGGAAGGCCTGCTCCCTGATGAAACCACACTCCAGCCCTACCAATGGGTGTGACGGTAGCCCTGTAAAGGTTTGTGTGCAGACTGCTTCAGTAGTTCTGTATCTTCTAGCACTGGGAGACATGAGGGGGGGTGTGAGAGGAAGCTGTAATAAGGGTAATGCCATCAAGTGTGCTGGAGATACACCATCTGCATCAGCAGACATACGAGGTTCTCACAGGTGTTGCTGGGCAAGGTCCCACACAATGCAACATCCTGTATAGGACTAGGTATGAAATACAAGCAATGGACAAAATAAGATAATATAAGCAATGACACACTTTTCTGAACAAAATTTAACATTATTAGAAGTTTTAAAAGTCCCTTGTGTCACAGCTTTGTCTCCTTGAATCAAAAGCCAAGGTGCCAGGGATGTTTAAACATTTAATAAAAGTGAAGTTGTATTAGTGTCAAGTATGTCTTTCTTGTTTGTATAACTGCTTGCAACACATCTGTATTGGTTGACTTTCTGACCATAGCTATGGACCTCCATTAAAGGACAAGTTTGTTATCCTACCCTATCCATTATTCAGACTGTCATGCAGGGACATAAATAATGAGACCAAATCAGCAGTTAATTTAGGACCAACCACAAAGACTGGCATTTAAATTTAAATTCATCACATAATAGAGAAGAAAAATAGCATCAAACAGATAAGCATACAATGAGCCTATTAGTTAAACATTTGCAGATATGAAAATTACATATTAAAGTATATTACTTAAAAATTATAACATTAGGTGCTCCTACTCTTCTTGAGGCATTCTATTAAGTCTAGAAGTGCTGAATTATATTTATTTATTTATTTGTTTTATTTTATTTTACATTTATTTATGAGCATATACAATGAAGGAATGCTTTATATATACATAAAATTTACCAGTCAAATAGCATGCATCTTGTCAGTATATTCCCTATCCACAGGGACAGATAAAATTTCACACTAGTGTATCTAATCCAAACACAGCTTTGTCTCCAAATCCTGCCCACAACCATTTGCCACACTTCTTTTGTGTATGTGCCCTTTCAGTCTACTTTCCAGACCCTTGCTTCACTGTCATCTCTGTTTGCTAAGCTTGCCAGGTTGTGTGCATCTGTGTACTCCCCAGTAGCATAACCATTTCTGTGACTCCAAACTCTTTTCCCACAGCTCATGTCTTCTCTTATTCATATACTCTTACCCAATAATAGAGCTTGTCTCTGGCTTGCTTAGCAGCATCCGCTTCCACATATCCTATTATACCTCTCTTTCCATGTGGTGCCTGCATTGTGCAGAGTAACACCCCATGTGATGCATTTGGCAATGCATCATGGGTGAATAAGTAGTATTTTGGCTATGATACTGTTAGTCTTCATATGGTGAAAGTTTTGATGTAAGAATGTCCATAAATCATTCCAGTGCTTCATATCACATTGTAACTTACTGTCCAAGTAGAAGGGCAAGTTGTTGATAACAGCGGTAGGTATAAATGTATTACAGTTCACATATTTGCATTATTGGATAATGACCCTTTCATACAGATCACTTGAAGGAAATGTGTAATTGTGACCCTGGCACAGCAATATTTAAATTCTGAATACATATGATTTTATGTTACAGTAACATATCTGCAACTGATGTTTCACAAAAGGCACTGCAGAGATTACTTGATGAATGGTTCATAGGTTCATAGGTTGATACTAGGCTATCTGCCCTAGGGCATTTATAAGCCTAGCCAGAGTGTGTTTGGCTTTCGCCACCCTTTTAGATTAGTTGACTGTGCCTCTGTATAGTAGGTCACAGAAGGTAGCCCTTTTAAGGTTAGTTTACTGTACCTCTGTCAAGCAGGGACACAGAAGAGATCCCAGGGGTAAACTTACGATCTCCCATCCACTCGTCAAGAGTTCTCTTGAAGAGGGTCAGTGAGGGGTTCTGCCTAACATGGATTGGGATTTTGTTCCAGAGTGAGGGGAGCCTTTGGGATATGAATCTGTCCCTCCAGCATGTCCTATTTATTTCTGTGCTGAGGTTCAAGTCCCTGGAGCATGTAGCTCTAAGGGATTTGGATTTCCTGAGGTGAAGCATGTCCATTAATTCTGGGTTGGACATGGCTTTATAATTCAGACACAGATCGCCTCTGAGTAGGCGGTACGCAACTGAGAAGAGCTGGAGTTTCTTTAGCCAAACTGCATAGGGCATCTGTTTGAGCCCCTTGATCCTCTTGGTGAGATACTTTTCGGGTCTTTCCAGTTGCTGCAGGTGTCGGGTAAGGTACATCCCAAACGGGGCATTGTACTCAATTATGGGCCTGATAAGTGATGAGTAGAGGGGCACAATGGCCTCTCTTGATCTAGATTTGAACCCTTTCATGATAAGATGGGCTATATAAAGGTCTTTCTAACCACTTTGGCAATGTGATTGTCAAAGGAGAGATTGCTATCTACTTCGGTCCCCAAGTCCCTAATTACTTCTTCCGTACTTAATGGATTACCACCTATGTGATAATTTGTGGGCACTTTGTTTTTCCCAAAAGGGATGACTATGCACTTTTTGGCATTTAGCTTTAGGCCATGGCTCTGGCACCAGTTATCCGTCTCTGTGAGACCCTTTTGGAGGATGCTTGTGTCAGCCGGAGAGTCGATTACGGCACCCAGTTTGCAGTCATCTGCGAACTTGGTCAGCCATAGTCACAATGGCTTACAGCATGTGAAATATATACTACATGTTCCACATTAATAAATGATGCACGATACACAATGTTAGAACACATAGCCACAACAAATACAAGGTAGTCCTACAGTGGTCAGCATGGTAATGTTAACATGCAATTACATGTATATGTGCAGATTCTACAACTGTGACATAGGGCTTTTGACAGATGACATACATGATCGCACATTAGATGTAATGCAATGCATTTATTCATAGAGCCAAGTGTTAGTATCTTGCTGCTCATTAATGGCATGTTTCACTATACTTACGCCAATAGTGGGTACAAGAATAACAGCCATTTCTTTTTGTTTAGGCCACAGGTTGCTTGTGTTTTCTGTTTTTTCTTGTGAAACAAAACATGTGTATTTTGTGTTGGTGATGAGTTACATTCTGAAAGGAGTGGCAGTCTGACATTAACAAGAAGTTAATATTTCATATCCATGCTCTGTCGCATACATACCGGACTTACAATGTACGGAGGTATGAAGATGACACAGTGTTACTTAGGTGGCATGTTTGCTGGCATTGTGAATTTGGGGCACCTCGGCTGAAACAGTGCTACCAACAAAGCACTGTATAATAAATGTAGGAGGGTTCAGTGTAATTGGATCAAATTATTTGTTACTAATGAGTAATGTGATTCTTTACAGACCTTAACATTTACATGAAAAATGTCAGGTACACAGATAACTGCATATGGAATGCACACGGTGTATCATAGATGATTCATGTAGGGTATTGGTAAGGAGGAATTACAGCTTTGTGATGTTGACAGAACTGACACATTTTCATTATGCCTAAAGTGGAATATTTTTTATGGAAAAGTGTAATCTTGCAGTATAAACCATATCTGCAATGAATGCAAAGGACTAGACATCACTTTACTGACAAAGTAATAGGTCACTTTAATGAAATTTGAATAGTGTCTGTTGCTCCGTATCATATTAAGGTGTTTTGGGTAAAAAAAAATGTTTTATTAAACTATTAGCAGAAACTTCGAAATTATTTTTTGACCTAAAAATTCACAGGATAATTTACATTTTTCATGTTTTTTTTTTTCAGGACACAATTGTTCAAACATAGACCATCCTGTGTAAGGAGGGACATGTGGTAATCCTAAATGCTGATATGCATCACAAACAATAAACATGCACATTTTATGTGTGATATGTCCTGAACGACAGACATTATTTATGATAGGGGAGGACACTAGAGGCGAACTGCAAGGTACTGTGACTACACTGAAATATATATTTATTTTGATAGAATATATGTGTGTGAATGAGAGGGAGGATAGAGGAATGGTGAGGATGCAAGGAGTAGAGGTGGCGAAGGTGTATGCGTTTAAATACTTGGGTTCAATAGTTTAGAGTAATGGTGAGCATGGAAGAGAGGTGAAGGAGAGAGTACAGGCAGGATGGAGTGGGTGGAGAAGAGTGTCAGGAGTGATTTGTGACAGACGAGTACCTGTAAGAATGAAAGGGAAGGTCTACAAGAGGGTAGTGAGACCAGCTATGTTATATGGGTTGGAGACAGTGGCATTGACAAAAAGGCAGGGATTTGAGCTGGATGTAGCAGAATTAAAGATGTTAAGATTTGCACTCAGTATGATGAGGGTGGACAGGATTAGGAATAAGTATATTAGAGGGTCAGCCCAGGTTGGAAGGTTTGGAGACAAAGCCAGAGAGGGACGGTTACGTTGGTTTGGACATGTGCTGAGGAGGGATCCTGAGTATATTGGGAAAAGGATGCTAAGGATGAAGCTACCAGGTAACAGGAAAAGAGGAAGGCCTAAGATAAGGTTTATGGATGTGGTGAGAGAGGACATGCAGGTGGTTGGTGTGAGAGAGCAAGATGCAGAGGACAGGAAGAAATGGAAACAGTTGATCTGCTGTGGCGACCCCTAATGGGAACAGCCAAAAGAAGATGATGATCTTTTAGTAACTGGGATAGAACATAGTTTCATTGGACCATTGCCAAGTTCCACCCAGGAGCTAACAAATAACAAGCAGTGTCCATTTACACAAATGACTGCAAACATTCAATAAAGAAGAGAAGTGCATAAATAATATAATGAAGTTGTAAGGAAAATTATATATTTAATACAGCTGAATAGGAAAAAGAATGGAGTGTAGGGACTAATGAAAACCTGAGGAGTTTAGAGTGGAGAACTCACCTGAAGTAAGAGTTGAAGTTGAGTTGTTGATATGGTTATGGATGGCTTAGGAAATGGTGAGAGTTTGCTACTAGTATGCATAGAAACTAAGCTTAGTATAGCTTAGGTAATTGATTCAGTTGTAAACCAGCAGCAGCCTGTTTCTTTGCCAGGAAATGTTTAAATTCCTTTCTGAATAATACAAGGAAGTTGATTTCTTTGGGTTATGTGAGAAAGGAAATCTGGACAAAGCCATAAATACAAGAGGGACAAAGGCTCAAAAATAGGGACTTTTTATAAATATTGCCCTTACAAACTTAGAAAGTTGATAGAACAACGGGTTTTGCATTAGCATGACTTTTCTGAAGGGTATGAAGTCTGAAACTCAAATGTCTGCCATTATTTTCTTACTTCAGTCTTTAATGATTTGCTACCAGTTTGCCAGAATACCAAATTTTATGAAAAACAGATCAAAAGTATGAGGTAAAAATCTGGACATTCTGTGAAAATCTTTACAGTTGAGAGGTATGATTCCCAGATCTGCAGACCAAGGATGGAGAAGCTGTGGTCTGTGCAATGAAGTTTAGTTTCAAGGTTCTGCAGTGAGGTTATGTTGGGAGGTAGGGAATCTAAGATTGTAATTTGAGGTGAAAATAGTCTGCTTGCCAGGAAGTGAAAAGTGATTAATTAAAGGATTACAGAGCCTAGTAAAAGTCTGATTCTGAGAGTAATGGGAAGTCAGTGTGCTTTAGCAAGAACCTGGCAGTGTTGTTTTTTTTTTGGAAATGTGATGAATCTACATTTCAGTTAGGTAGCAGAAGCAGGATTAAGTGTGTGAAGGCCATGTTTGCATTCTAGATGATGTGCACAGAACAGTGTGGAGTTATTTTTGAAATTATAAAACAGTGCTATTAAAAGTGTCACTTCACACTGACTTTTCATTCAGGCACTTATGGTATATCAGAATAAGTAAAAACTGTATGCCTGAGTTTGAATTACACGCATGCATTCATCTATCCATCCACAACTCATTTTTCCATTTTTAGCACATGTGGTCACTTAACAATAACAATCATCAAATTACATGCATAATACCTAAGAAGGGATGGTGCTGCTATCCATTGTGTGTGTGTGTGTGTGTGTGTGTGTGTGTGTGTGTGTGTGTGTGTGTGAGTGTGTGTGTGTGTGTGTGTGTGTGTGTGTGTGTGTGTGTGTGTGTGTGTGTGTGTGTGTGTGTGTGTGTGTGTGTGTGTGTGTGTGTGTGTGTGTGTGTGTGTGTGTGTGTGCGTGTGTGCGTGTGTGTGTGTGTGTGAGTGTGTGTGTGTGTGTGTGTGTGAGTGTGTGTGTGTGTGTGTGTGTGTGTGTGTGTGTGTGTGTGTGTGTGTGTGTGTGTGTGTGTGTGTGTGTGTGTGTGTGTGTGTGTGTGTGTGTGTGTGTGTGTGTGTGTGTGTGTGTGTGTGTGTGTGTGTGTGTGTGTGTGTGTGTGTGTGTGTGTGTGTGTGTGTGTGTGTGTGTGTGTGTGTGTGTGTGTGTGTGTGTGTGTGTGTGTGTATTATTTCTTTATTTATTTATTGACATTTGATTACTGGGAAAGTCTGACAGAGTAGGTGCCCGTTTTCAGTGGATGCTCATGGAGAAGACCTTCAAAGTACTATAAAAACATTTTAGGAGCAATAGTTTTACAACTATCAAAACTAATAGAAAAACATCTACCGTTTAAATAATTATACCAGTAGACATAATATGAAAACATCAGTTAAAAATAGACACAACTTATATGACAATGATTTAATATTTAGAGAAACTTTTGCCAGTTTAGAGAAATGAAAAGTAAGTTAGTACAATATAAACTGGAACTGCAAATTAAAGTGGGAAAAAAAGCAGAGTTATGGCCTATTTAGACAGAAAGCCAGGGGAGAGAAACTGATTGAAGTAAGGAAGTGATTGAAGAAGGGGAGTAAGGAGATATAAGCCAGGAACAGGTTATTGTTCATATTTAGGGATAGAGTTTATCCTGGGGTTGAGCAAGCACAGAGCCAGATTTTGGCTCGGAAGTCTTTCAGAATGGTTTTATAGGACTGGTGGGAAGGCATTGTCCTAATAGATATAGGTAAGGAGTACAGGAATTAGCATAATGATAGGAGAACAGACAACACCTGGCAGATTTGATAGGTTTATTGACAGAGAGGAGCTTTTGTTCATTGGATCATAATGACCGAATGGGAACACAGTTGTGTAGAATGGTATTTAGTGTTATGAAAGCAGATGGATGCTGGGTAATTTGACAGTTAGTGAGAATATGTGTATGTGTTAGTTGACTGGGCAGGTCTAACTCATTTAGGCTTTTTTTGCCATATAGTGGTGGGTTCTGAAAAGGATATTTGCTGCATATTTAACCACTTTACTATAGCATTGTTCAAGTTTTGCTTTTTGTGATGCCTGGAGGTTAATAAGAATGGGAGCACCATAAAGTAGTGAGGGGAGGAGGTAAGTAGTGGCAAGTGTAGTTTTAGTTGTGTTGGTGAGAAAGTTTTTGGCTCTATAAAGCATCCTTAGTTTTTGATGATTTTTTTTGTTCAACTTTGTATATGCAAGTCGAATTTAAGATTATCTTCCACTATCACCTGTAAGAATTTGCTATGAGATATGACTTCAATGGTTGTATTATTAAGACAGAGGATTTTACATTTTGTTTTATTTTTTTTTCCCTTGAGAGAGGGATTTGGTGTAAAAAAGTTTTTTTTTTTTTTTTGGTTGAGTATGGTTTGTGAGTTTCAGAGGCAGATAAAGCTTCCTGAATATTTTTTTGGAAATGTGTCAAGTTGTCTGACATGCATATAAGTGTGGAATTATCTGCATAATGTATTAGGGAGGACTGCTGTGTGGATGTATGGTGGCTGTTGGTGAAAATGTTAAAGAGGAGGGGATCAAGGATAGAGCCTTGTGGTACAACAGTGGTGACTCAGAAGTATGGATAGAGGGCAGAGTGCCACTTTACTGACCGGTACCTATTGGACAAGTAGGTTTTGAACCATGGAAGGGAGGGAGGGTTGAATAGACCTAGTGAGGACATTTGAAGTACATGCTTGCCATATCCAACTGTTTCTTGGGCTTAGACAAATCTAGAAATAAGGAGCAAACTAGTTTGCCATTTTCTCTAGCTTTATTAAAAGTATCTATAAAGGTTAGAAGTGCTAGTGTTAGTGTTAGTACTTTCAGAGGGATGGAAGCTATGTTGTGCATGGGGTATATGAGTTCTTCCTGCCAGAGACAGTTTAGCAACTGTTTCTGAATATATTTTTTCAAGTATTTTGGAGAGAGGAGATAAGATTGCTATAGGTCTAAAATTAGTGATGTTTGTTGAATTTCCTCCTTTGCGTCAAAGAATAATGTGTGATTTTTTTTCCCTGATATAGGGAACATGGGATTCCTGGACTGACCTATTTATAAGGATTGACATAGGACAGGAAATGCTATTGGCTACTATTTTAAGGTGCTCACTTGGAAGGTCATTAGCTGAAGTAGGGTTGGGTTTGTGTTTGTTTAAGAGTAGTTTTATATAGGATATGGGCACAGGTTTGAAGGTGAAAGAGGATGTGGTGATATATGGCTGTTGGACAGGGTTAGGATTAGATGTTGGGGAACCCTTGGTATACTATATGAAAAAACAGTGGAATTGTATTGCAGTTCTGAGTGCTGTGTTATTAAGTGTGGGGGGGGGGGTTATGGTTGAATTTTTGGCCAGGATGTAAGATTTCCTTAATGGCTGACCAGAATTATTTAGTGTTGTCTTTACTGCTGTTCTGAATGTTGTTATAGTACAGTTTTTTTGGTCTTCATTTATTTGCTTTTTAGTAAGGCTGAGGAGGATTCCAAAATATTTGAGATATTGTGGTGTTTTATACTTTTGCCACTCTCTCCATGCTTCTTCTGTATTCCATATTAGCATTTTACTCTTTCTGGATAGCCAGATTTCTTAATTTGTGTTTTTTTTTAACAAGAAACATCTTTACTGAATTATCACTTATGACATAGGTAATCATACATTTAAGTAAATGAAAAACAAATTACAGTGACATATTTTCAATTGCAAACATTATACATCACGTATAATCTTCTGTACAGCCATTGTCAATTGAATAGTACATACCTTATTAAATTCCTCCCTTCTCTTAAACTTCATTCCACCTCCAAAAAATATTATGCATACTTTGTTCCCACAATTCCCATTTTTTATATAATTTATTCCCGCCCTTTTCTAAAGATCCCACTTCCTGTTCTTTTTTCTCTGTTACTATATTTACTGCAACTAGTATGGTTGGTTTAGACTTTGATTTCCATTTTCTAGTAATTGCTTATTTTCACAGCCACCAGAATTAAACTTAGCAAGGCCTTACTAGGTGTAGGCAATTCTGATTCTGTATCACAGCTAAAAAAAAAATAATTTGCTTAGTTACACCAATTTGCTCACCCAGTTTTTCTGACAGAGTTGTCTGCAGGGAATTTTTAACGTCTACAAAATCATTACTTTCTCAAAAACATATTTTTAATTACCTGTTTCCTCCCCATCACACCTCCAACATTTGCAAACTACCTGAGGAAAAATTCTTTGGAGTCTGCTTGGGTTGCAAACATGCCTATGCAAACACGTCCAAGAAAATATTCTATCTTCTAGACTTTGTTGCATATTTGGGAGGCATACATATATCCTCCCATCATTTCTTTGTGAACTGCTTGTCCAGTCTCCCTTCCTAGTCTGTTATAACCTACTGTGATTGATTCCTATAGTTATCATGCAATGTTTATATGGTTTACTAATTACTGCTTTTGTTTTAGTTGGTTCCTTCTACAAGGTGCAAGTCTATTTAGGAAAGTTGTACTGAATTCATTTACAGCATCATTTAAGAGGATGTTCCAGATAATAGATGATAACAGACGATAGGGTAGTAATGAATAATCCTGGGTTAAACATGGACAGGTTGCATGTTGTTTTATAAATATGTTGTTTAAGTGGATGTGTGAGATGTCTTGTTGCATCGACTGAGAGATGGTCACTATGAGAATCTGACATCGAACCTGTGTTGGTGAATTTTCTAGGGTCTGATACTAGGAAATAGTTTAATAAAGAATTTAATATCTTGCTATAATATGCAGGCTATTAATTAGTTGTGCAAAACCATATATAAGTTCATGATGGATGTAGTAGAGTTAGAGGCTATGTCCAACCAATGAACATCACCTAGAAGTATTTTTTCTTGCGGAATTGTTATGGATATCCAAATGTAGTTTTAATTCCACTGTAGCTGTTTGATCACCAGGAGGGATGTAAAGGACAGTAATACATACTAGTTTATTTTCAGGTTAAGTGATAAAAAGCTCTGCTGAATTGAATTTTGGTATTGGTTTGTTGCAGGAGGAAATCTGGTAGATGTTGGGAAATATTAAAGCACTATTACCACCTTTCCTCTTTATACAGTCATTGAGGATGATATTATAACTGGGGTGGTATAATTTTGGAGTTGTTTATGCTGAATGTAAACCAAGTTTCACTTATAGCTTGTGTTATGTAATCCATGCATGCATTTCAGCAGTTTTATTTCTTATGCTTCTATTTATGGCAGTAAAAGTTAGATTACTGAGGTGGGGGTGTAATTGTTGTAGGGTTAGAGCAGTATGTGGAAGAGAATTATTTTGATGTTGATTGTATTAGGTTTGGCAATAATTAAGGTATATTTCCTCCTAGGAGGATTTTAGTAGATTGGAATATTATTATTGATTATTGATTTTGGAGAGTATTTTCCCACTTAATTTTATTTTCATTTGAGCTGAAATTAAGTTAATCAGTCTACATTTGGGATAAAAGTGAGGGGCATCAATAAATTGGTTTGTGTGATGTATGGAAAGTTTAGGGAAGAAGTATGGATAGGTGGTTGGGACAGAGTTGGATAGATGTTGAGAGCTATTATTGAGTCATGGTAGGATGAGAAATGCTTTAATAGATGGAGAAAATACAGGATAAGCAGAGGAGTATGATTAAGTAAATAGATATGCATTTTATTGATGGCAAGTAGTGGAGAAGTGGGAATCAGGCATGGTAGAGTCTGAAATCTGGAAGAAGGTAGGTAGAAGGAAATATTTTCTTTGAAGTAAAGAAGTTAGGTTGTCCTGGTATCTTCTCTTATGTTTCTGAAGTGTAACAAATAGTGGGGGTTGAAAGGATAGAGTATGAAGATGTAGTTAAGATAAGAAGTAGTAAGGGTTTATTTAGGCAAAGTAGAAGTTGAAATATAGAATAATAGGTACTGTTGTGGAGGGGTCTGAGTATGAATGTATATAGGGCAAAGCAGTACGTGAGTGAGAAAGGTTGTTGAGAATGATTCTAAACGTTAAATGGAAGTTGGGAAATAGGAAAATAGGAACAAACATATTTGTATGACAATAAAATTGTTTGAGGAGAGTAAGAGAATGGGTGGCATAGGTGAAATTTGCATGAGGGAAGTATAATTGTAGAGTAAAGAGTGTGGGTGGGAATGGGGGGTAGGGTAGTGGTGTTTATCTGTTTCTCACCTTCAGGTCAATTATTACAGAGAACAATCAGTTTACAGCCATGCAAAGCAATTAACAAAGAGGCACACAGTGGAACAGGTTTTCTTTCATTTATTGAGTGCAGAAACCACGAAGATAGGGAGATTAAATAACTGACATATACAGTGTTAACTGTTGGTCAAGAGAAAGGACAGTGGCCAACTTACTAAGGGGTCCTTAGAGTGCAAGGACTCTAACTTTAGAAGAAATGTCACAGCCACTGTCTGATACAGGGCAGGCATATATTTTGCTAGTTAAAGTTAATGCACAGCAAGGCCCTTCATATTAAACTTGCTGACAATATCATCATTAGAAACTTTCACAGAGTTGGGACTTGAGGCAAAACTCCTGCAGTATTGGGGTCTGTCACTGATGCAGTGGCCATAGAATCTGAAAGAAAAGAAAAGAGAAAAGCACTAAACTGTAATATTATATGGAAGAAATAAAGTTAATACTTATTCCTACTTATGCAGGAAGGATCATGGTGAGTCAGAGCATGAAAATATTAGGTATTGCTAGAGTAGAAAGACGGTAAGAAAGTTTATTAATGTAATGTCAAAATAGGTTTATCAGGAGGCATATTGGTAGAGAACCACAGTAATACAGTGTATAGAGCTGTACAGAGCAAATTATCAGATCATAGCGCTACATTGATAACTGTTCACAGTGAAGGGGGGATTGCTGTCTGCAGTGAGAGATTAATGTTGAGCTCTGCTTTGTACGAGATGTGTCACAAAAAATATTATCATTTGTAGAGGTTCAGCACTGGCTTCTCATATCAGATGGCTTTGTTTGTAGATGTTTGGGACATGTATTTGTCAGACAGACAGAAGCACAGGGCACACTAATTGGCTTTATGAAACATTATACAAGTGCATGTAGTTCTGTATCCATTCTATGGTGTCTTGCTGAAGTGCATGGTATTTTGTAAACTAATTGGGTACATCCTTTTAGCCATGGATAGATGGCACAGCAATGACTACAGTGCTGCATGTTGCTCACATATTTGCTCACAATTATCCCTTAGAGCTATAGTGGACAGCAATAGATGATGTCATACAATGAAGTACAGTCATATAACCAAGCAACATGCATGACAACAGACATTTTAATGTTAAATTTGGAAACAAAGTGATGGCAGAGAATAACACAATCTTTCTGAAATGTTAATTGCAATGGTTAAATCTATTTACCTGTTTCCAATGAAATCTTCGATGCTTCTAGAAAATGTGTAAATTCATGCAATCATTAAACACGTTACTCTGAATGGTTTATGTGACCTGTTTATTTAACGTTCATTGTTGTTTATACATTACATGTCCTTTAGGAATACAAATGGAAAGGTTAAACGTTTTTGTGTCATCATCAAATATTATGAGAGGCAGAGAATGCAAAAGTATAACATGACTATGCAGTGGGCACACATAGACCTTGAATGCTGTGCATAACCAGTTGTGTATACTATATATGTTACATGAGGGACTGTGATGCTGCCTAGATCAAAATTATTGTACAGCAGATATGTTTATAAAGGTGACTATGACACTAGTGCAGACACATCGTAGAGATGTTACAAGTTTCTAAAGGCTTGTACGATTCAGTTCTGGGTACCTCATAGATGTATATTACAATAAAAATGGTACACTAGTGGAGGGACATAAGGAACACATAGAAGCTTTTTTATTTGGCAAACTTCAACACAGAAAGCGATATTTTATGATTATGAATGTGCTTATATGATGACTCAGAGATATATGAGTGATGGCATAGTCTGGAGTCTATTTTCAAATCTGGTGATGTTTAGAAGTATGCTAACAGAGCTAATCTTCTCACCCCCTAGAGGGCCCATCTCTATACCGGAAGAATGCAAAATTCCTATAATGATGGCTGCACAGGTAAAAAACACACTCTCCAAAGCCAAGAACACAGCATCCATGGGACCTGATAATATCCCAGGCTGCGTTCTACATGAACTACAGAATGAACTGCCACCCTACCTAAGTACCATGTTCAATCATAGCCTCACCTCAGGCTTTCTGCCCACTGAATGGTGCACCACAACGGTTCTCCCACTCCACAAAGGGGGAGCCATGACGGACCCCAGGAACTACCACCCCATTAGCCTGATGAGCCTGGTCTGCAAGGCCATGGAACGTATCATCATGGAACTCATAAACAAAGACATTGGTAATCTCCAGACACTGGACCCTACCCAGTTTGGGTTTGTAAAAGGCAGATCATGTCTCCTAAACCTGATTGACTTCTTTGAAGCAGTCACCAAAGCCATAGATGAGGGTAAGGTGGTTCACACAGCTTATCTAGATCTTGCCAAGGCTTTCGACACCATCCCCCACTCTGGAATTATAGATAAGCTCACTAAACTAGGTATAAATCCTTACGTCACAAGATGGGTTGCCAACTGGCTCATGGACAGAACCCACACTGTGAAAGTAGCAGACTCCAAATCTGACTTCAGACCAGTGACAAGTGGAGTACCACAGGATTCAGTCCTGGATCCTCCCCTGTTTGGTATCTACCTCTCCGAAGTATAGGCTAACACAGAAGGAGTTTGGCTAACAGAGTTTGCAGATGACTGCAAACTAGGAGCCATAATCGAAACTCCTAACGATGTGGACATACTACAAAAGGGCCTCACTGAGACAGATGCCTGGTGTCAAAGCCATGGCCTGAAGCTCAATGCCAAAAAGTGTATTGTTATCCCTTTTGGTAAAAACTCTGTACCCATGAACTACCACATAAGTGATAGTCTACTTAATGCCGAAAGTGTGATAAGAGACCTTGGGACACAGGTGGACAGTAATCTCTCCTTTGATAATCACATCGCCACAGTGGTCAGGAAATCCTTCTACATGGCTCACCTCATCACAGAAGGTTTCTCATCCAGAAATAAAAGAGGTCATTGTTCCCCTCTACTCATCACTCATTAGACCCATTATAGAGTACAACGCCCCTTTTGGTATGTACCTCACAAGACATCTACAACAACAGGAAAGGCCACAGAAAAACCTCACAAAGAGGATTACTGGCCTCAAACAGATGCCCTACGCAGACCATCTCAAAAAACTCCAGGTTTACTCCATCGCATATCGCCTACTCAGAGGCAATCTCTGCCTAACATACAAAGCTATGTCAAACCCAGAGCTGTTGGACATGCTCCACTTAAAGAAATCCCAATCCCTGCGAGCTACATGCTCTAGGGACCTAAACCTTGTCACCACAATAAACAAAACATGCTGGAGGGATAGATTCCTGTCCCAGAGACTTCCCATACTCTGGAACAGACTACCTATCTATGTCAACCAGAGCTCCTCATTAGCACTCTTCAAGAAAAATCTTGATGATTGGAAGGGAAATAGGAAATTCAACCCAGGGATCACTTCTGTGGCTCTGCTCGACAGGGTCACAGGAAAATAATTTTCTTGGGTGTTGAAAGCCAGGGTACCTTTTTGGCTAGGCTTATATAGGCCCTAGGGCTAATAGCCTAGTACCTACCTATGAGCCTATGAATCTATGATGGTGCTCCAGGTATGTGTGGTTGTGTATGTTGTCCATTAATGATTGCCATTCAGCTGATTACATGATTATTCATTACTCCAGTAGAAGTTTGCATGTCACCATGTCATCTGTATATGTGTGATATATGGATTTCATGTGTAATAGTGCACATGACTATAATAGATGCACTAGACCAGTCTATATGACAAGAAAATAGAGTAAACATTAAACAGTACATGATGACTCAGAGGATGTAGTGAGGTAAAGAACCAATTAAATGTAAAAACACAAGCACAGAACCAGTGAGTCATAAGTGAGTTTACAGCACAAGCAAACATAGAACACGTATGTTTTTCTAGCATATAATCAGCAGCTCATATCACAGAGCATAACAGTGTAAGGTGACAGTTGTCACATCACACAGCACCGATGCTTTACAACTTAAACTGTAGCATGTTTTGATTACTTCTACTTCACTGACTCACAAAGAAATAGCACAACAGATTTTTCATTGCCTGTTAGTGACTGATCTTTATCAGAGATGCATAGAATAAGAACACTATAGAGAGGCATGAGACAGGCTTGCCCACTAATGGTTAAGGTGGTTACTTCACAGACACAAGGTACAAGATTTGATTCTCCCTTTGAAAGGGAAATTGTTAGGCTTAACATGGCCCAAAAGGAGCAGCTAGCCTAATACTTATCTATGAACCTGTAAACATTGAGAGTGGTTTGGAAGGGTTGAACATTTGAGATATGCAGCTGTGTATCAGCAAATATGGTTATATACCTCTGTCAAAGTACATCTATACATTTATGTATAATATATATATATATATATATATATATATATATATATATATATACACACACATATAAATAGACACGTGTCTACACACACACACACACACACACACACACACACACACACACACACACACACACACACACACACACACACCCACATACTATATTTCTCAACAATTTTAGATAAAGCTAATAATGGAGATCAAAGGACAAAAATCTGTGAACATTTTAACAATTATTCTTATGTACCTAGAAAATGTTAAAATAACAAGTTCTGTATTAGCATGCATTATCTGAAGGATGCATAATCTGAAGCTCAAATGCCTGTCATTATTTAGTGACGGCATTCCTTACACCAAAAATATGAGGCAAAACTCTGGACATTCCACACATTTCTGGGCAGTTGAGAGGTGTGACATACACACACACACGCACACACACACACACACACACACACACACACACACACACACACACACACACACACACACACACACACACACACACACACACACACACACAAAATTATAAGCATGTATTTACAATAAAAGCTTATTAATTCCATGCCTCAGCAGTTTTGCAGTCCTTTGTTCAGATAATCAAAGCTTTTATTACATTTTCTGAAAGATATGAGCAGTAGTCTTCTAGTTAAAATACTTGTAAGCAAGATGTTATTGTATGAGTCTGATAATGTGTTCTGCAATCTCAGATTATTTCTGAAAAAGTGCATGATGGGAGAGTGAGCGATTGCTTATTCTCTAAAATGCAGTGGCTTCTGAATGAGACTAGTTAAGAAGGGTGTGGAGATGATTGCCACCCTGCAAAAAGAGAAAAGATGTTTGACAACATCTGTATCTGCTCATATTTTTCCAAGTTGACTAGCTGTGAGCTATGACTGTCAGTGCTTGGGCTCATGAAATCAAAGCTAATTTTTCACAGCTTTTGTGATCCAAATATATTAATGCTGTTTCAGAAACGTTACTAACTTCGAAGCTTGTCATAGAATTAGCACAGATGCTGTTAAGTTTGGGTGTGAAGCAAAACTATTTTACCCTTAAGATTGAGAAATCTTGCAGTTAATAGACTGTGGAGTTGAGCTTGTCACCTTGTAAAAATGATTGTGCATTTCAAACATCTACATTACTATAACATCAGATTTTCTGACTCTCCTGATATTTGTGTCCTTGCTATACTGACATGAGTGTCTATGTACACAAACCCATATGTGCAAACTGAATCTCGTGTTATTAGAAGGATTACTGCAGACCATTCTGAAAGATGTCATTTGGCTGAAAGTAATTCCTTTAACTCTGCTAGTTGGAAGAAATAACGTATCTTTTGGCTATAGTGCAGAAGATAAAAGACTTACTACAGTGTTCTTCATCACTCCAGTCATCACAATCATTGTAACCGTTACACAACAGCTTCCTAGGGATACACACACCAGTCTTACACAGAAAGTGATCTTGTCCATTGCAAAGACCTGAAAGCAAACATAAAACGGTATTAGCATGCTGTCTTGTCTTAACATTTCTTCACAAGTGTAGCACCAACTAAAACTGACAATTTAATAACTGACACATATCTACATTTTTTCAAACATAACTACATTTTTAAAATAAATTAAGGCAAATGAACCATTAGACGGTCAACATATATTGCTGCTATTTCTTCTGAAATAAAGTATGAAAGAAAATCATTTTGAGAAAGTTATAGGAAAAATCTGAACCTGCCAATGCTCTAATTCCTACATTACACATTTAAAAAATATAAAAATCAAGTTTGTAAAAAATGTAAAAACAGAATATGTTTTGTGAGCATATAATGAAGAGCTTAAGATCAAAAGCAGACCCTTCCTATAATTTAAAGGCATTAAAGCAATTGTCATCTTAAGAGTGGCAACAGTTTTTATGCTAACAGCAAAGAGCATTAAGTACTTGAATGACAAAAATTTTCATCCAGCCACTCCATTGCTGCAGTTCCCTTTAATCAACCTACCCCATCTGCCCCATCACAGTTTAAATGTATTGACTGAATTAAGTTCAGTGAGTTTTTTGTCTTTTCGGCTTTTCACAGCGGAACTCTGGTCCACTAATGACTGGCAGTCGATTTTTATGGTGCCAAGTTGCCAGCCTGACGCCCAACCTTCAGTAAAGGCACGCCCATTCACACATGTCTTTCGGAGGCCATTCGTCAGTGGGGAGAACATTCAGACTCCACACAGAAGGCACTCCAGCCGAGAATCGAACAGGAGAACCTCTTGCTGTGAGGCAACAACACTACCGCAAGTTCAGTGAGTAAGGTATTTAAAAAATAACCACTCTTTCTATGAAGAAACACTTCTTAATATCACATCTGAAAAGCTAGATATCTTCCATTTATGTTCCATTCTACTGTCTTTCTTTTTGAACTCCAGGCCTTCAGCACTTTGTACCTAATCATTCTTGGGTCTATATTAGATCACCGAGTGCTTAAAAAAGTGAATGGTGATTAATCGATCCAATGTAAGTGAAAGCTTACAATTTCGAACTGTAAGAACAGCGATTTTTTTCCTAGAGAAAAAAATCACTGTTCCAACAAAAAAACTAAACAGAAAAACATACTTTAAACATTACATTAAGTGGGGGGCTTCGCCCCCCACCCCCCTACTTAAAAATACCAACTCCAAGACCGCACTATAGTGCCGAAAACGGCAAAGTAATGAAGCGGCCAAGTGAATTTGTTCCCAGGGAAAGCATTTGCTTAAAAGCCACTTCGATATTTTGCCGTTTCAGGCTTTTGAGTTTGACCAAGATGCATTTGAAAGAATGTGTCTTCGGTCTTCTAATAGGGAATCTCATCCTCTAAGCTCATATCATCTCCTTTTATCTAAACTTTCCCTTTAAACATAACATATTATGATGACACAATGATTTTCAGAACTTAAAGCTATTTCTGTAGGTACTGAGTATGCTGTGCAGTATTACAGATTTGCATTACTATGGCATGCACATGAAAAGGGATAACCTTATAATAATCTGTAATGTGTTTTAACCTTCATTTTGCTAGGCTAACTTTCCAACAGAGGTGATGCCAAACGTAAATACAAGAAAATGCCATCGACCTAAAGATTGGTGACAACATATACTGTTCCACAAAGAATACTATTATCCTAATCCACTGAAGTACACCATAGACTTCTGAGAACATTTTTAAATTTACATTTACTATTTATTGCATTTTAGAACTAAATAATTAAGAACTAAATGGCCAGCCAAAGTGAAACCTCTGCAACATGCAACAAATGTCATCTGTGTGTTTCAGGTCAGCCTTAGATAACAAAACTCCGCATAAGCACCAATTTTGTTGATGCACATGTTTCCTAAACCTGACCCAGTGATTGTAGTCATGGGTTAATAAATAGTTACCACTTTATTTAGTTTACCTAGTGATCCCACAAGGGCTAAAAATCTTTGAATAAGTCAGACCTTTGGGGTTCAAAACATGAATTCTCACTTGAGCTTCCTTCGCCATAGGCACAATACTGATGGCATTGAAAGAGTTGTATCACAAAAGCTGAGAGCAACATCTGATGTGCTTCTACCAGATTTGAAAATAAAAATTAGATGAAAAAAGAAGGTATATAAGCATACTGTAGATAACTACACCAGGTTCAGAAATTCAACAACTGGAAATGCCAGTGTTATCTTCAGTATGTGCATATCCACAACAATGAACTTAAAAGGATTCTTGTGGAACTAAGACTTATTCAGGACTTGTGTCATATGCAGTGGTCACAGGTAATTGTTCACTAATGAGGATGCATGTTGACCAGTTAAGAGTTTGATTCACAGAAACTATTTATTCATTTTGCTTTTGTTTTCCAGGTTTGCCTAACTGTGTTTAGTCAAGAAACACTTTTCAGAGGAGGCCCAGAAAGAAAATCTCCAGCATATTACAAACATTTTAAAAGGATATTCAGTAATATACAAGTTCTTTTTATTAACTTGAGAGAAATAGGTGGTAAAATGAAAACCGAGAATGCTGAATATGTATGGATTACTATGGATTACTAAGACTTAACACTGCCTCAGGTCCTGTTTTAAATCTATGTTATAGCCTTAAACTATTGTATAGTAATAGAAGACTAAGACATTAGAATGCTACTGATTGGTCTGTCTTTATGATGTCCTATGGCTGGCATGATATTTAAATGTTTTAGATATGTTGTTATGGTTTTTAGACATTTCAGAAAGCATCGGTATGGACTGGAAAGCGCTAATGTACTGTTGAGATGTTTATTAAAAGTTTTCTTCTCATAATTTTCATCTACAGTCTTTGCTTTTTTTGTGTGCACATTTATACTGCATTTGAAAATTTTCCAAGTTGCTTCCATTGGTTTGTTTAACAGATATTAAATAATATACATTAACAATTACACATATATTTGTTAACTGGATTACATTCATATGAAACAAAAGCAAAAGTATTATAGCATAAAAGATTCTGATGCATTAGTAGAAGTTAGGCACTCGGGTGGCCATGGTGGTGCAGTGGTTAGTGTTGCCACCTCACAGCAAGAGGTTCTCTGGTTCAGTCCTCTGCTGGGGTGCCATCTGTGTGGAGTCTGCACGTCCTCCCTGTCATCACATGGGTTTCCTCTGAGTGTTCTGGTTTCCTCCCACATCCCAAAGACATGCTGTAGGTGGATCGGATACTGTAGATTTACCCTAGGTGTGAGTGCGTGCATGTGTGTGGTTTCTGTGGAAGGTTGGGTGCTGGGCTGGGAACTTGACACTGTAACAAAAAACTCCACTGCCAATCATGAGTGGACAGATGATCTACTGTGGTAACCCCTAACTGGGAAAAGCTGAAAGAAGTAGAAGTTAGGCACTGAGCATTTTAAGAGGTGTATTAGTGGGTTTGTCAAGCAGATAATAGATCATGTGATGAGTGTTTAGAAATGCAAAAATGGAGGTGAGGGAAGGAACTAGGCAGGGCAGTTAATACTGTACATAAGAGGTGGGCTATAAGGTGGGTTCATGGATAATTTATATATATATATATATATATATATATATATATATATATATATATATATATATGGCTGTTATAGGATTTATATTAGAAGTACAAAGGTAGGGGGGAGAGGATCACAAAACTATGTGTCTGGATGAGAGATGCTAGTAAAACTCTTCAGGTACAAGTGAAGACTAGTTGTAGGTATTAGGACTCTGAATGAAAAGAAATGGTCTGACAATGTGACAAAATGAAGATAATAGTGGCATTTATTCTGGAGAAAATACATGAGCAGCTCCATTGATTTTTTTTGGTGAGATTTTACTACTGTTTTAAATAAGTTTGCATTCTGGATGGATTTCAGTGGTAGTGAGATGTGGTTCTATTGTTTAGCTATAATATTTGAATGTAGAGTGTCATCTGCAATATTAGATGACTTGGTCATATTGATTAGTGATTTTTCTCTACAGTGTAAAATTCTATTGGGGGAGTAATGTAGTAAATTGTTAAGGGTTAGGGAATTTTCTATATAAGAGAAGTCTGTGTACTGTAATTAGCTGAGAAAGAACTGGGTGATGAGATAGATCTAACCAGTTTAATTCTCTAAAGGTTGGACAGTGGGGTGTTTTGCTGTTATGTTACTGCAGAACTGGCTATTTTATTATAGCATTGTTCTAGTTTGAACAGTTGTAAGGCTTGAAGGTTAGTGAATATTAGGGCAACATAGAGGAACAATGACAATATTAAAGCAGCCACTGTGGAGCAGCATTTAGTGTTGTCACCTCTAAGCAAGAGGATCTCCGGACTGATTATCGTCTGGGGTGCCTTCTGGGTGGAGTCTGCATGTCCTCCCTGCGGTTGGGTGGGTTTCCTCTGGGTGGTCCGGTTTCCTCCCACATTCCAAAGAGATGCAGTAGGTGGATTGGACACTCTAAATTGGCTGTAAGTGTGAGTGTGTGTGTGTGTGTGTGTGTGTGTGTGTGTGTGTGTGTGTGTGTGTGTGTGTGTGTGTGTGTGTGAGTGCTATGGATGAACCACCACAGCAGTGTAAACCTTGGCTTGAGATGATTGTCACTGTTGAAGTGACACCTTGACTCCATGTGCAAAAATGGGAAAAGGGGTTGAGGGCAGATGGATGGATGGATGGATGGATGAATGGATGGATGGATGGATGGATGGATAGATGGATGGAGAGGAACAATGACAGCAAAAGGTAGAGGATATGTCTTCTGACTATGACAGAGAGGTAGGTTTCCACTCTGTATATAAAACCTGTTTTTTGATGAGTTGATACACAGTGGTCAATTTTCAACTGGTTATGTATGATGACATCCATAATTTTGTGCAGATCACTTGCTCTGTCATGGTGTTGTTGGCAGAGATGATAGTGAATAGTGTTGTTTTGGCAGAGAAGTGTTTTGGGGTAAAGAGCAGTAATTTAGTTGTTTTAGGGTTTAGTATACTAGCTGTGAATTATTTCACCAAGTTTCAGTTGAGAAGAAGATTGCTGTGTAAGGTCTTGGAGTTTAGAGAAAGATTTTGCAGAGCTGATTATGACTGAGTCATCAGTGTACTGAATTAGGGTAGGATTTTTTGCAGAAGTGTATAAGGCATTGATGAATATGTTGATAAGTATGGGACCTAATATAGATCCTTGCAAATAGTTACTGGCAAGAAGGTGGAGAAATTTCTTTTTTCCATTTTACTGCTTTGTTCTGTTTGAGAGGTAGTTAGGGAATCATTGCTGTGAAGAATTGGTGATAGGGTTGCCAACTTTTGTTGTGGCTAAAACTGGAGTAAGGCCACACCCCTTGCATCACCTGAAACACTGCCCATTCTCGCATTCTGCCCCACCCACAGTCACTATGACATCACTTGATGGGGAATGCCCTCTTTTCAGTTCCTGTTGCCTGCTTTCGGCTGATTTACTCTGCTTTTCTGTAAAAAAGTATAGTAAATCAGCCGATTTAACAAACTCTGACAGTCTGTTTCCTTTTTTGAAACAGAATACCAGAGTTTGTACAGTGTTTTCTGGACTACTGGAGAATCAATTTGATTTCCAGATAGTCAAGAAAAAAAATGGAGGGGTGGCAACCCAAGTTCCAATGTCTCCATATTTTATACAAGTCAGAAGTTTTATTAACACTACACATTTAACTACCCTAACCCATCAGCACTTATAATAAAAACTACACTAGCTGTGCTACCTTAAGTTGCTGATGCAATTGGATGACAGATGGATCATGTTACAAGTTAACCCATTCTCAGTGACCTGACTTAATGCCCTGCTTTCTCATTGGTTTACTAAATAGTCACTATGGCGATTTGTAGTGACAATGTTTCACTGCTATTGGGTGCCTGTTTGGCAGCATAGACTAGTTTGTTTCCAAGATGGCTGCAAATGTAGTACTTTCAGAAGCAGAAGTATTGGGATTATTCATGTGTGTTGGTCTTAGTGAGCAAAACATTCAAGAGACTTTGAAGAATGAATCCCTGAGCTCAAGCTTAAGGGATGCAGTTTTGCAGGTGGGGCGATAGTTTTTATTGTGATGACAAGTTCCTTCAGTTTTATCCAACTGTCACATCATTTTCTTTGCCAGTGCGGAGCTGGGTAGTAGGAGGAATTGTACTTATTTGTTTTGTTATAGTATGTTGGTGTTGGTTCTATGTTTATAATAATCAATAAAGCAGTCTCCTAATTATGAGAATTTTCAGAGGGGTCTATATCAGAATATCAACATTTCAAAATGTTGAAGCACCTTTATTCGACACGAAAACGTCAAACGCTGATTTTGTCGAACAGCCAAAACACCGATTTCTTTCCCATGGAAAGAAATGGGAAGGTCAGCAGACAACACTACATTAAAACTAATGTATTTTAGTGGAGGGCTTCACCCACCACTCCACCCACCATGGGGGGGCTGTGCCCCCTACACCCCCTAACTAAATATTCTAACTCCGAGACCGCACTACAGTTGGAGAAAGGGCAGGTGTGACAGAATGGCCAACTGATTTCTTTCCCTTGGAAAGAAATCGATGTTTTGGCTGTTCGACAAACTCAGCATTTGACATTTCCGTGTCGAATAAAGGTGCTTTGACATTTTCAAATGTCGATATTCTGATATAGACCCTTTTCAAAGTAGTATTGCTGCTAAGCTGCATGAATGAAAAAGTTTTAAAACTTTATTTTTTTAACTTTGTTGCCATACACTTGTGTTACACTGTGTGTGTGTGTGTGTGTGTGTGCGTGCGCGCGTGTGTGTGTGTGTGTGTGTGTGTGTGTGTGTGTGTGTGTGTGTGTGTGTGTGTGTGTGTGTGTGTGTATGTGTGTGTGTTTGTGTGCGCGCGTGCGGTGTGTGTGTGTGTGTGCACACGCACGTGCGCATGCGGTGTGTGTGTGTGCACGCGCGCGCACGCATGTGTGTGTGTGAGAGAGAGAGATCGGGAGAGAGTGAGCGTGATTGTGTATGAGTGATTGCCGGTTGCTTGAGTTCCAGTTAAGCGAGAGTGTATTCCTGGACATTTCAAAGTTTTTTGAATTACTTCCAGGAGACGGGATGATGGTATAAAAATCCAGGAGACTCCCAGGCAATCCAGGAGAGGTGGCAACCCTATATGGATCAATTTATCAGGATTGAAACTGTATATGTAATAGCCTCAGCTGCTATTTTAAGATACCTACCAGGTAAATTGTCAGGACAGTTGTAGTAGTCTTTAATTTTTTGAGGTATTTTTTGATGGTTGGAAGCTGAAATGTTGATTGAGTTTATCTGGTTAGTAGGGACATCAAGAGCTTGATCAGTCACCTGGTTGGTTAATGAATGTATTCTGTGTATAAAGGTGGGTTTTGAATTAGATGGCCATAGTATCATTTTGTTTCTATGTGTCTGTTTTTGACTATGTAGCTTGCCATGGATTTAACATTTTATTGACTGATGCCTACAACAGTTTTGGATTTTTAGTGTGTACATTTTGATTGGCTGAGTAATATTTTTTGTCTTTGGTAATATGTTGTTTTGTTAGGTTTCTTAATCGACTATATGCTAATAAAGTAGGATCCATTTTGTTTGCGCAGACCTTTCATGCTTTTGTCTTTTTGTCTAATGAGTTGTTTAGTTGCTAAGGATAGCCACAGAGCAGGTTTGCTTTGACTCTTTTTATTCTAAAGGATTTGGTGTGTTTAGAACATCTAGGAAGATTTTATTGAACTTAGAGACAGTGCGATCTCTGGGGAGACTCTTTAATGATTCCCAGTTAAGAAGATGTACTGTATTAATAAACGTGTCTTCATGAAAAGTTTTAAGTTTTCTTACAAGGCTGTAATGATATGTTTTGGGGCTGTTGCTGTGGTACCTTATGGTGCAGATTGACAAGTTATCACTTATGCTGTCTTACAGAGTTCTAGGAGATGATATTTTATTTGGATAGGATGTTAGGATTGTCTGGCCATGGTTTGGTGATGTCTAATTGGTGTTGTTACAAGCTGGGGGAGCTCCTACAGCTATACATTACTGATTGGATTTTCAGACAGTATTGTTTTCCACTCTTTATTAACAGCACCCTATATTATTGTGTCATGAGGGACTTTGGAGGAAGCCCAGTACAGAATATCTTCCCATGTTTAGCATTGTTAACTGGGGGGTATCTAGCCCATAAACTTTAAAAAAGGTGGAAGATTCACTGATAATTATGGAAGTTCTTGCCCCTTTGTTAATATATAGGCATGAGGCATCTGTGGACATCATATCTGATGACTCCATGACTCTTCCAATTATAGAATATAATGCAGCTTTTAGAACATATCTGTGTAAACACACCACACAGTTACAAGACCCAGAGATTGCTAAGATCACTAGTCTAAAGATCCTTAGCTGCTACCAAGGCAAGACTGAAATTATATTCTTATACTCTGTCTTGTACAGAAACCTGCACAGTGATTTATGTGTCTAGCATTCTGTGTTTTAAAGGAGCCAGGCATATCTGATTTTCTACACCTCCACAAAACAAATGGCAGCACAAGGACTCAAAATAAAGACTTAAATCTCCCATCAGCATAAAAAAAAAGAAAGAAAAGAAAGAAAAAATAAGACATGCTGTGCTGGAGGGACAGCTGTATTACTCATAGAGCTTTCTCCATCTGCAGAATAAGTATCCTTTCCATATAACAAGGAGTGCTTCCCTCATTTCCTTTAAGGTAAACATTAATGATTGAATGGGAAGTGAATTCATCTGGGCCTGACTTACTTTGCCCTCCTGGAGACAGGAGGTGCCTTGTCAGGGCGAGTATTGACAAGGTCCTTATAGTACAAGGACTGACTGACTGACTCTGCCTGTTAAACTCTAGGGATCTAAGAATCAATATGTCATACTGTTACACAGGTCCATTTTCTACCAAATTACATTAAAGAAGGTACTAGTTTAGATATTTTTAAGAACAGCCTGGATACTTATTATGGGGAGAAGTGTTTTGGTATATTGGCAAGCTAGAAGGGCATTAATGCCCATGCTTGAAATATTTGTATGCACGCATGCGTGTATTTTCAAACTAAAATGACAGAATGATCTTTCTTCAAAATAATCCTGTAGGCCAGAATGCCATGTCATAAAACATTAGAAAAGTATCTGACTATACTCCTTTCTGGCATCATTAAAGAATACCCTAAGGAATCTTACAAATGCTGTTTCTTACAAGACCATGGTTAGCAATCTGTCTGCATTATGATTAATATCATCTGCTGTACTGGCTCAATATATCTGAAAAGTTTAACACATCTTTATTTAACTGGCTTACAATCAAGGCTTGTGAACATGTAATTAATTATTAAACTATCACTTGTATAAATGTTGATAGCTATTTTATAATTTGTATCTGCACTTAAATTCCATATCTATCATTGTATTCTTATCTAAACCAAAGCTTTTATTTTATGCTGTCAGGAAATTTGAAACTCTTGCTATTTCCATTCCTTTTACATTCTCAGATTGTTGATTTAGTCCTTCTACCCAATTATTCGTATTATTTATGTTTTTGCATGCATTTACACTTGTTTTTAAAGTGTTTGCCTGAGGTCTTAGGTCATAAATAAAAATGGGTTTTGGAGCAGCTCACCTACACATTTACCAAATGCTAAATAAATAAAAAAAATCTGCACATTCTTGGTAACTGCTTCTAAAATAATTTTACATTTGACAAATGGTTTATTATTAACTGTGCAATGAGACCTTCCATGCTGTGATAAATACTTTTAATAGATGTATTTATTTATTTAGTTTGCCTTTGTTGCCTTGGATAGTACAACTGGACATGAGAACCCCTTTTCAGCTGATGCCCAGGGGGGAAAGCTCCATAAAACAAACAACAGATGTACAGTTACATTTAAAATGGTACAACAAACATGGTCAAGCATTGCAAATGCATTTACAACTCATGTAACATATGTACAATTGCAATTAATTTGGTAAAACGTACAAGCATGGCATATGCATTTACATATGAAATTTAAATATAATTTCATGATATTACTTAATGCAGAAATACAAATTAAGGAGCAGTAGTGGACATAACATTTAATGCAGATGTCACTATAGATAAGTAGATATTCTGTCAGTTAACTTGTTAGTCATTTCTAAACTCATAAGACAAGAGGCATAGATATTAGATTGGAGAAAGGGAGGAAGAGCAGAATTCAGGTAAAGCGAATGCTTATAAAAGGAGAAAAACATGAATACTTTAAATAGAGATATGAGGAGAAGTTAATGTGGTTGAGAGTGACAAAAGTAAGGAAACAGGAATTGAAAATAGTGATGTTGAGAGGGACAGGAGTGGAAGAAGAAGGAGGAGGTATTTCTGCATCACATTAGCTGCAGTATTTCCATCAGATGTTGGAGATTCCATCTGCAATAATGTATTCATGGGCTGGTCACCTGGATTCCACCTAGACGTGGTGAGACCACAAGCATTAGATGCTCACTGCACAAGAAAACGCCTCTATGGTCACTGCATCCAGCCACTCATTCCACTCCACTGCTTGCAGCATAACTCATGACCTTTCCCCTCAACAAAGCATAGAAGGAAGCTACGCTTGTTTCCTTTCACAAAGGGGTTCAACAGAACTGCACACTAACCACAGAGTTCTAGCTCTTCCAACTGACTAAAATGATTAAGATGACATTTTCAAGTCATTTTTTTGTTTTCCTGAATGCCTTTAGACTTAATCATCTTCAATGGGCTCAGAACTGGTGGTCCTGGTACCAGTGTGGTTTTCTGACATGAGATTTCTGACATAGCTCATGGATAAAGGTAGCTTTGTAAGTATTTACATTGTAAAGAAAAAAATGAACAAGCACAGAATCTGTCTATTTCCAACCTCACCAACACGAGTGTTGAGGAAAAAAAACAAAACATCAAAACTAGTAGTCTTAAAACTTCATTGATGAGCTCAGTCACAATAATTTCCAAAAATCATGAAACCCAGTTAGTGTTCCAAAGCAACAGACCTTTATTCGTCACAGATGAGCGATCCTCAGTAACAGAAAAATCAGAAATACTTTACAATGTTAAACACATCAGCTTTTATACACTTAGAAGTAGGTGTGGAAAATATATGTATTACTTATTTATTATTTGTTTACCAGGAAATTCCAACTTGGAACGAAGCCAATTTTCAGCAGAGGTCCAGGGAGAAACGCTCCAGATGCATGTCCTTGAAACATGGGAGGAAACTAGAGCACCCAGAGGGAACCCACACAAATGCAGGGAGGACATGCAGACTCCGCACTGAAGGCACCCCAGCTGAAAATTGAACTAGAGCACCTCTTGCTGTGAGGTGACAACGCTATCACTGCATCACTTTAAATTAGCCTATTCCAGGCAAGCAATATAAACAGGCCATAAAAGTGCATTTAAAAACAGCAAGTACCACCCCCACACTCTACTACTGATTAGATCAAACTAAATCCTAGTTAAGGAAAACACTACCTATCTAGTTGCAGCCCACATTCCAAAAATCAGCTATTAAGAAAAGTATAACATACCATAACATACATGCAAAAAGACTGACTTTTAACTAAAATCGCTTTTGGCTAACTAATGCAATAAAGCCTTCATCAGGTATGTGACAAGATCTAAAATCATATACATAGGAAGATAAGCAAAAAGAACTAACTAGATAGATACAAGAAAAAAACACATAGCTATCTAACCATAAACATTATCTAATTAAAACACTATAAATATAAATATATATTTGTGTAATGACATCTAATAAGCATCCATCCATATGTATCACTATGCATAAATACTACCTACTTCTAAGTGTATAAAAGTTGATATGTTTATCATTGTTAAGTATTTCTAACTTTTTTTTATTACTGAGGATCGCCTGTCTGTGACAAATAAAGGTTTGTTGCTTTGGAACACTACCTGAGTTTCATGATTTTTGGAAATTATTACTCTAGAGAGAAGAGGAATGAAGGTCAGCAGGACTAAGACAGAATATATGTGTGTGAATGAGAGGGAGGATAGAGGAAAGGTGAGGATGCAGGGAGTAGAGGTGGCGAAGGTGGATGAGTTTAAGTACTTGGGATAAACAGTTCAGAGTAATGGTGAGTGTGGAAGAGAGGTGAAGAAGAGAGTACAGGCAGGATGGAGTGGGTGGAGAAGAGTGTCAGGAGTGATTTGTGACAGACGAGTACCAGTAAGAGTGAAAGGGAAGGTCTACAAGAGGGTAGTGAGACCAGCTATGTTATATGGGTTGGAGACAGTGGCATTGACAAAAAGGCAGAAGTCAGAGCTTGACGTGGCAGAGTTGAAGATGTTAAGATTTGCACTGGTTGTGAAGAGGATGGACAGGATTAGGAATAAGTATATTAGAGGGTCAGCCCAGGTTGGAAAGTTTGGAGACAAAGCCAGAGAGGCAAGATTATGTTGGTTGGGCATGTGCTGAGGAGGGATGCTGGGTAAATTGGGAAAAAGACACTAAGAATGAAGCTGCCAGGTAACAGAAAAAGAGGAAGGCCTAAGATAAGGTTTATGGATGTGGTGAGAGAGGACGTGCAGGCGATTGGTGTGACAGAGCAAGATGCAGAGGGCAGGAAGAAATGGAAACAGATGATCCGCTATGGTGACCCCTAACGGGAGCAGCCAAAAGAATAAGAAGAAGAAGAAGAAGATTGTGAATGAGCTCAACAACATATTTACATTATAAAGCGTACCACGATGCTTGATTTGCAGATTCTTTTTACCAAGCTAAGCAGACTAGGGTTGAATGAAGATACCATAAAACTGGTTGACAAATATCTACCAAATAGGCCATATGTTTTTTCTGTCTCTTCTGACTCATGACAAACTATCAGTGAAGGACTACAAAACTCAGTTTTGGTTTCTCCATGATAACATATTTTCACCAGAATATGTGGTAAGCTCACTATACAGAGACAAGACCCTGATTTGTGCAGTCAGTGACCTTGGATTCTGAATGGACCATGTATATTGTAATTGCCAGCTTGGAGATAGAATGAAATAGCCAGTAAGCAGCTCTCCAATAGACCTGGTAGAGTTTGTGAGATTTTCCACATCTTGAGCTGTGACATCATATCTCGTGGAGACCAGGTTCCATGGAGGCTATCATTTGTTAAGGGGAGTGGTGACAGATGCACAGAACATGAGGTGTATGCATGTGCAAAATTCATGCAATGACATTATTGTATGTTTCTTCCCCAAAAATGGATTCTGACTGGAAATCTACAGTATGGATGCTCCCTGCACCTGCCCATGGGAGTCCTCCTTGGTAGAGTTTGTGAGATTTTCCACATCTTGATCTGACAGCATATCTCGTGGAGACCAGGTGCCTTGGAAGCTATCATTTGTTAAGGGGAGTGGTGACAGATGCACAGAACATGAGGTGTATGCATGTGCGAAATTCATGCAATGACATCATTGTATGTTTCTTCCCCAAAATTTGATTCTGACTGGAAATCTACAGTATGGATGCTCCCTGCTTTGTTAAGGGGAGTGGTGACAGATGCACAGAACATGAGGTGTATGTATGTGTGAAATTCATGCAATGACATCATTGTATGTTTCTTCTGCAAAAAGGGATTCTGACTGGAAATCTACAGTATGGATGCTCCCTGCACCTGCCCATGGGAGTCCTCATTCCTTAGCCCATATGAGATTGTAGCCATAAGGTTATATTCCCTCTATGAACTCAGGAGGCCTACAGAGCAAATGAATACCTCAGGAATCACCCAGTAAGGAACATCTGAGGTACTCTGGATAGGGCAGAGGAGACCAGACGTGAAAGTGATGGAGGGTAATGGAGGCCGGGTTGGAAATAAGGGAAATGCTTAAAAAGAAAACAATATCAGGTAAGCTTGGGGCAAACTGAGCTGCTTCAATATGCAGGTGATGTCATACATTTTCTCTGTTCTTATACTCCAAATGAGACGTTAAACTGAGGCCCCATCTGCTTGAGTTGGTGGTGACTCATGTGGATGTATAAGATGCCAAAGCACCTATTGAAAAGAATAGGGGAAATTCCCCAATGCCTTGGCCAAATTTGCCCTAGTTGTATAAATGCCACCTAGTGTCTCCCCTAAAAAGAGGCTACTAACATAGTGAGACTAACCCATGCAACAAATAAATAAATATATTCCAGAAGAGCCACAGGCAATCTGTTTAACTCTAGAATTATATCTACAAATAAACAGCCTTCCCTTTGTTTGTCATAAAGCCAAAGCAAATCCAGTGTGACAGACTGCGGAATGCATCATGGTGGTGTTAGGATTACCTTGGGTTTATCACAGAAGTATTCACCTCATGATTTTTTATTTGCTTTGAAGTATCCACCAAATAACATAATATAGGAGCTTTCTATTGGGCTATGCAGTTCCTTTCTCTAACCCTATGTGAGGTGTGTCCCACTTTATGCTGGCCTGCTTCTTCCTTATGGAGTTATTATCTTCAGTTACTACTTCTGAAGACTCTATACCATCTAGAGTATACTCATCACCGCACTATCCAGTTTGCCCTGGAGTCACACTGCTCTGTTAACCATTCCATAGTCTTGCTTTGTCGGCTACCTTTTAGCCCTAGCCTCTGCATTTGGAACCTTGCAGTAACCTCAGGGATGTCATCACCTTCTGTTGCATGACTTCAGATCTACTGCTCTTTGACATTCTTAACATTCTAACCAAAACAGTTACACAAAGTCTGAAGCACTGCTGACCCTGCACTGTGGAATGACATGTAATACCTGACAAGTGACAATGAAAGCTTTCATCAAGAAGAACTGAAAAACTGCATTTCAGTAATGCTGGACTGGCTTCAGAAAATGTAAAATGCTAGACCGTTTGCTCCTCAGCTGTGCTGGAGACTACCATGTGCTTCCAATAGGATGTCATGGCTACAAGTACACCAGTTTTTGATCAATGTTTCCATCATATCTACAAACCTAACAGAGCTCTAGTCTTTAATCTGACTCTTTTTCTTACTTTCGTTGTAGGTACAGATAGTGTCCATCTGGATTAATATGTCTAGTGCTTGCTGTTTGATAGCCATCTAGTCTGTATTCCACAGTTTATAACTTCTGATTTCAGGTATCTGCATAAGTTTTAATTCACAACTGGCATGATTTTTTAATGTGTTTTCTCTAAACAAATTATGCTTGCAATTTGCCTTTGTTTAGTAGCACCCATTCAACTACTCACTGCCTTGAATTGTGCAACTTTCTAAGATTCCTTTGAACACCCTAAGTGTTAGTTTACATTCTAAGTGAGACCCCTGGATTTTAAAACGTAAATAAATGAAATAAAAAATGCATATTCCCACTCTTCTGTACAAAGGTTCACTTTGTTTGCATTGGCACATATTACTGCCCATTACCATAAATAGAGCTTTGACAGCATGACTCTTAAGACATTATTTCCGAAATCTGATAATGCATGCCCTAATTTAACTTTGCAATCTCACAGCATTCTTAAAAGGATGCCTTAACTATGGTTATCAAGATGCAAAGTCTTGGATAAAATGTGATTTATCATCATCCCGAGTAAACTTTTTTTTAATTTAAGTAAATCCCTAGTCCTCTATATTCTGGCATATCGAGAGACTAAATGTTCATTTCTGTAAGATGTACAGGAAAATGTTTAATCATTTTAGTGCTTTAATTGTATATATTCAAGAAACAAAGCATCCAGCCTTTTTCAAAAGCATACTGAAAGACACCTTTGTTGCTAGCTTTACAATGCTCCAAAGCAATGCCAGCTATTTATGAGAACAGTATCCAAGTTAAGTAAACTCCTCTCTGCAGTAAATTCTAACATTTTATGTTACTGCTTGGTACCTTATGAATCTATAAAACCTCAGCCTTCAGACCAGTAATGTTCCTGACTACTTGGTAAATATTACAAAAATGTTCCAGGAAAGCTGTGCTGCACACAAATTAGCACTATTTTGCTTACTGCAGCAAGGAATGAGCATTTGTTATCACCTGCTATAAAACTGTTTCAGTCAGTCAAAGCAACAGCACAGCAGCACATGGTACAACCTTAGCTATGGTGTAAGTTTTGAAAAGCAGGTCCGAGCTTGTCCGTAGTGCTAATTTTATTCTCAGAATCTTTATCAGAGCTGCAGAAATGCATTATTACTTTTTATACTGATCACATCATAGCTTCCCACATCCCACTGCTAGACCGACTCAAAATGACTGTTTTTGATCAACAGATGTATTTAATCCCTTTCTTAGTCTTTTGATTAATTTACACAGCTTCCCAAGGTATTTCCTTGGAGGGGGGTGGCGTGCTTGTGCAAACCCTTTATGGCAGCTGCCCTTTTCTTGGTTTCTGACTGCTGGAGGTGGTAGTATTTACGTTTACAGATCAGTGCAACAGGCTTCAGGGCAACCACAAAATCATCTGATTTATTTATTTATTAACCAGGTAGAGAGACTGTCTGAGGGGCATTTTCAGCTATGTCCCAGGTGAAAGGTAAATGTTTTCACAGAACAGTGACAACTGTTTATGCATAAGGTTGTTAAGAAAAAAAGCATTATCCATTGCACTTGGAATAAGTAACTTTGCTTGAAGTTCAAATAGCTAATGAACAGTGAACATTGACTTAATTAATAATTACAATATTAAGCTATTCAAATTAAAAAGGAAAGAAATCAAAGTGAAGTATTCCATTCTGAAAATAGGTATGATGAAGGACAATAATGTAATGTGAAACATGACATTAAAAGTGGTGCCTAAAGAGGTGGGTGACTAGTCTAATATTGAGAGTAAATTGTTGGGTTCAAAAACATAGACAAAGCACAAACTTCTGCTAGAACCTGTTGGGTCCCTGTAGAAGCCCTATATATATTTTCTATAAAAGGAGAGCTGAGGTTTATGTCAACATTACTGTATGTAATCTTTTTGCCCTCTACAGGGCCCAGAAGGCAGATTATTCCTTGGCATGTTGCTGGTGTGCTTCTGCACAGAGCCTTAGGATATCTATTGTCTGATTGTCTCAGTTTCTAATGGAGAAAAAGCAATGCACCCCCGCAGGCTGCACCCTTCTAAAAGAAAGGAAAAGGAATCATAAGGTAAAGTATTCATCCCTTACCTTATTGCTGAACTCTGGTATTTACCATCACAGGCAAATACAGATGTCTTGATGTCTAGTCTTTGCATAAGTGTGTTAGTTTTATTTTGCAGCTTGTATGGAAACCTCTGCTGAATGTGTGAAGCTCTCACCTGGTACATATCACTTCTTACAAAAAGAAAACTGCTTGTGATTTAAACAAAGGTTTCAGTCTTGCAATTAATTCATAGTTAATGAAAGGGGTTATCTGTTGTGGTTGTCAGAAGACAAAGTAAATCAATGTAAGGAACATCAACAAAAGTGTGGGCACCTCATTTTTTAACTTTCTTTCCTATAGCAGATAATAATACACAAATACATTAAAGTCTGAAGAAGCGTCCAGAGTAGATGTGAAAGCGCTAACAACCCATGAAATAAAGTTTTTTTGCTGTTCAAGTATATAAAAAATTTTTTATTGATTTTTTGCTTTTTTTGGTTGATGGTTGGCTTCGACAGTCGTGGAGTACCTGCACCTTGATATTGACATTTTTCGCTTGGGTACATAGCAGGTACCTTACCCTGAGAGATCTCTGTTTATTTCTCATTATATAAATGCTGTATAACCTAAGCATAACTGCAGACCCTACAAATGCTGACAATCACTCATACAGACAGATACCAGACAGTACATCTCTACACCCATGGGAATCTCTATGTGGATAAAGGACCTACAGGGGATATAATGTCATACTACTGTGTAATGACCAGGATTTAGTGGATAAGTTCCCAGTATGCTCAAAACCATCCTACATGAAATGCTGCCTATGCACATTGAGACTTCATTATTTATGACAGCAGATACATCTACTGCTGTCCCCAAGGACTAGATAATGTAAGGCATACTTCTTTTACATGTGACACAAAGTTTACCTTTGTGTGTTTGTGTGTGTGTATGTGTGTATATTATATGTAAAATGTGGTGCATCTTGTCTTAACACTACCTTTACAATATCATTCCATCATAATACAGATTACTAATAGAAACCTTTTCCATGCACTGCTGTCACAGAGGTGGACAAATGGCAAGGGGATAAAGAAGTTGTGGACAGCTGAAAAATGTCAAACGCAGGTTGTTGGACAGCAGAAGTAACAGAGTGTAGTGGGAGGTGAGAAAAACATAGTCAAACAAAGAAAAAGTAAGTGGAGAATCAAGAATATTTATGTGGAGCATGTGGCATAGGTCGGTATCATATCCACATGAACTTATCCATGTGAAGCATGTGTTATTCAGTAAAGGTGCATCATATCCACACGCACATATCCATCTGGAGTATTCAGTAAGGATGTATCATAGCCACATGCACATATTCATGTAGATCATATGCTACTCAATAGGGATATATCATATACACATGCAGATATCCATGTGGAACATATCTCATTCAGTAGGGATGTATCATATCCACATATCCATGTGGAGCATATGCCGTTCAGTACAGAATATCATATCCACATGCACATATCCATGTGGAGCATATGTCATTCAGTGGGGATGTATCATATTCACGTGGAGCATATACCGTGAAGTAAGGATGTATCATATCCACATACACTTATCCATGTGGAGCATGTGTCATTCAGTAAGGATGTATCATATCCACATGTACTTATCCATGTGGAGCATGTGTCATTCAGTAAGGATGGATAATATCCACGTGAACTTATCTATGTGGAGTATGTGTCATTCAGTAAGGATGTCTCATACCCAGATGCACTTATCCACGTGGCGCATGTGTCATTCAGTAAGGATGTATCATATCCACATGCACTTATCCACGTGCAGCATTTGTCATTCAGTGAGGATGGATTATATCCACATAAACTTATCCACATGGTGCATGTGTCATTTAGTAGGGATGTATTATATCCACATGCACTTATGCATGTGGAGCATCTGTCATTCAGTAAGGATGCATCATAGCCACATGCACTTATCCATGTAGAGCATCTGTCATTCAGTAAGGATGCATCATAGCCACATGCACATATCCATTTTTAGTAGGGTTTATTTTATGAAATTGACATGTTAAATGTCGACTCTCAGTTGCTTGACATGAAAATGTTGAACACCAACTCTCCCAAACAGCCAAATCACAGATTTCATTCCAACGGGGAAGTTGGGGGTGTGGGGGGTGAAGCCCCCCACTTAAATATGTTTGTTTTTGTGTGGCATTGGTGTTTGGCCAACCGATTTCTTTCTGGTGATTTGGCTGTTTCGGAGAGTTGGAGTTCAACAGTTTTGTGTCGAACAACTGAGAGTCAACATTTTAACATGTTGATCTCGTAATATAGACCCTTTTAGTATATGCCATTCAGTAAGAATGTATTATATCTGCATCCACATATTCATGCAGCTCATATGCTCTTCAGTAGGGATGTATCAAATCCACATGCACATATCCAAGTGTAGCATATATCACTCAGAAGGGATGCATCATATCCACATGCACATATCCACGTGAAGCATATGCTGTTCAGTATGGATGTATCATATTCATATTTTCTGGTTTGCACACTATTTTCCTTTGGCTCAACCTGCTCCGTTTGCCCTTTGCTTCGCTCGGGCTCACTCTGCTCCCACACACCCCTATTTTAATTACATTTATACTTACATAAACCACACCCCTAATACACCCATTCTAACCTCACTTCCCTTCCCTAAGCCCAACCTATTCCACCTCCAATCCAACTCCTCTTTCTTTAACCTATAATACTTTTTCCCTAACAATCCTGCACCAACCCTTACCCCTTTCCAAACTATCACTTAATACAGTGGTTCCCAAACTTTTTCAGTTCTCATCTCCATTGCTGAATCCAGGTTTTCACAAGGCACCCCCGCGGCACTTATAAAGTGCATATTATAGGGCTTTGTCAAACCATAAAAAAAAATCTACCTTTGACTGAACCCTTACATCCAACCCAAATAAAATTGCATGTATTTGCACCCTTTCAAACTCTCTTAGAGATCACCTTCCAAAACTTGTACAAAGAAACTCATACCACAAAAAACATGACTACAACTTTTACACAATTTAAGTAGGTTTAACAGTGACACCTTCATATCCATCCTAAAACATTATAATTGCCAAATTCTAAAATCTCTGCTCCAGGACGAAACTGTCCCTCATTTCAATGAAACCTTTCTCAGTGTGCTAAACAAAACAAAAAGCACCTATCAGATTCAAAACAGTAAAATTTAACTCTGCTTCATGACTATCAAATGTCACAAAATAACTCATGTGGCTAAGAGATAAAGCCAGGAAGGTCTAGCTTCTAAAGAGAATGCAATCCAATCTACAATATTTTCAAAAACTACTACAGAATCAAACCAAACTACACATTAGAGCTGGTAAGAACTCTATTATATTTCTCTTCAAAATACCCACCAAAAGAATCCAAAACTGCTCTGGACCTCCATAAATAATCTATTTAACCCTGGCAGTCCAGCTGAGCTGCCTCCTACCAGTGCAAACCATGTAGATTCCATTGCCATCCAATTCAACACATGCTTCATTGAGAATGCATCCACTCTTACTAGCAGCCATCTATCAGACAAATTTAAAATACCCTCCAAAAATCCACACATAAGCTTGTCTTCATTTCAGTCCTGCTCCCAATGACACTATTAAAAATTCTCCCTAAGCTTAAACCAAACACATTAGCCATTAATAACCTCTCCACTGAATACCTCTAAATGGCTGTGGATACACTAGCTTAGCTTGTCGCAATCTTAATAAATAAGAGAATCCAAGAAAACTATGCAACAGATATTTTGGAAAAAAATACTCTACACAAGGGAGGCATTTCCACTGAATTTCCCACTATCACATCGTTGCCATACAGCTATCACCCCACTGTCATACTGTCTCTCCTTTATCAAAATAACTGAAAGGTGCATCCAAGCCAACTCCTCATGCTTCTTGATAACAAGTTCTCTTTTCAGCTTAGCATGGTTTCAGACATCACCAAAGCACTACTACCGCTCTCTTCCATTTCAACAACCAAATCAGTCTTCAGACAGAGTCTTGCAAACTAGTATCTTTTCTGTTCTTTGATTTAGGTAGCCTGTTAAGACTAGCAAATGACTAGTTTGTCAAAGAATTCAGCTGCAGTAATTAAATCAAATTTACTACAGAAATAATGTGTGATCTTTAAATGACACAAAACAGCTGTGTACGCTATTCCGTCTTTGGGGGCTGCAGCAGTATGCCACAGAGTCGTTAAAAATGAATGTATTACCTGCTTGCTGGCTTCACTCTTGAACTACCCCCCCATAAGATTAATAATAGGCACAGTTGGGGACAATATTTTACTTTGTTGCAGACTATTGCCTTCATAGTGTCTGAGACCACTCCCAGTTTCAGTATGATGTGCACACTCAAGGTATTCATCTTTTAGAAGCTATATAAAATTATATTTAGTTGGCAAATTTATGAACGCACGCAGTCAGGGAGGTTTAATTTCTTAATATACAGTCACAGTAGTAAATAGTTTGTTTACATTCATTGGGCACATTTAGTCTTGGTCTCATCCCCCAAAGTAACCAGTCTCGACTTGCTTCCGTATCTAACAAAAATAGACTTTTCCCACGCCCTTACTGCTATGCTGCAGTAGTAGCCCTTGCTAGTCCAGACAGGAGGGGGCTGCTTGCCAGGTTTTGTGGCAGCTGCACAGCATTTTCCTCATGCAGCAGTGACCTTGCGCCATCCGACCCCAAACAGAGAGTGTCAGGTGAGCTCCATGGCAAGCAAGAAACAGCTTGGGGAAAAGCTCTGGGAACTTGTCAGGTGGTAAGTACCATGGTTTACATTTAACACAAGAAATCTCAAATGCAGGTATTGTCACGCCTACCTTTTTCTTAACGTGACCATTTGTCCTTGGTCAAATAAGCCATAAAAAGGTGTCAAGGTTATATTTTGGAACTAGTGCATCAGCAGAAAACTTCCATACAGTGAGTACTAAATTAAGGTGCAAAGATGAGAAGTGATGGGAGACTAGAAGAGCTGCTATTTGAGACGATGTTTTGACAGCTGGGGTATCTGATGTACTAGTAACACTACTGAATGATTCCCTGGTTAAGGACACTTGTAATTATCAGTCCTGCCTTCCTTATCGTTTTCTTATTGCATCATCTTTTTAAATAACAGTAGTACATCCTTTGTGTCCTATAAGAGTTTTAATTGTTCCTAGTCAGTAGGTAGGTGGCCTGCAATTTATAGTAAAAGTGGTATATGAAATTGTTCTGCTTATGGATGCTTAAGTAAGACTTGATTTTTTATAATTTAATAGATGTCTTTTCTACTGTTCCTGTGTGATCATCACAGTCCCATCTGTCCATTTCCCCAAACAGCCCCTTTGTTATTCTTCCAGAGGACAAAAGCTGAACAGCAGAGGTTAGAGCGATCACTTATCTGAGCCCAGGGGGGATTGTGACTTTTTAAGTCCATAGCCTCTTTTTCCATTACTGTAACCACTTCATAGTTTTCTACCTGCAATGCATGTCAGAGAAGATGTGTCTCACACTTCCGTGGGTGATACATGTCTCAAGACTATTTTTGACTGCTTTAAAGCTAGTGCTCTCACTGGATCTCTGCTCTCCACCCTGGATTCTGTGATGGAAATGAGTGCCTAGACATGCACTGCTCCCCTGAACCCAAAGAGAGGTGAGTTGGTAAAGCCACATCACACTTTCATTTCCCCAACACCAACTCCAACAGGCATCTAACCTGCTTCTTTAATGGTGGTTGCCTAGGTTGTAGTCAAAAGAGCTGACAAGAATTTAATGACATTTCAGTCATTTCTGGCTTTCTAGAGTATAGTCTTGGAAAATGCCATATGTAGCTCTCAATCACTGGCTTTGAACTTTAAGCAGTAGTCTTGCAGTTTAGCTCACATACTCTTCTAATAGTTGAGGGAATGGGAAAACTTTTCATATCTTTTTTGCCACATTATGAACTGTGCTCATTAAAATTCCAACAAAAAATATGTGCATATATACATATATCTTTGTGTATGTGTGCATCTGTTTTTGCTTCCTTCCAGTCCTGCTTAAAGTTGTTATAAACATTCATTTTTCATTACCTGCTTTATGTTGCACTTACGTGAACACAGGGATATTTATGCGCTAAAGAAATTCAGTACCACCTACCAAGAATATTTCTCAACAAACTGACTTTACTAAATCTAGATCACACTATGCTACCCTGGTTTCACAGCTAAGCAGTCAAACGGCTCAATGAATGCTTCTCACACACACACACACACACACACACACACACACACACACACACACACACACACACACACACACACACACACACACACACACTTCTCTGAAAGTTTCCTTACTTGCATGGAGTCTTCATTCTTTCTGGCCGTACCCGCCGCAGGTCCGATTCTTGTTCCCTGAACATAATCCATTTGTTGCCATTCCCGCTCACATTTGTGCAGCCATGGCCAGCCAGAAATGCGTGAGTTCCTTGCTCAATTCTGACAGGCTGGTAGCTCTGATGGAGCTGACGTCATCGTGCACATGATGACGTCATCTCAAACAGCGCAAAAATTAAAAAACAAAAGAAAAAAATCGTAAATGAAGTGTATTAGTTTGTGGCACCCCTGTGAGGAAGCCGTGGCTCCCCAGGGCACAGCAGCACACATTTTGGGAACCCCTGACTTAATACAATGTCTCTCCATTCCTTATCCATATATCACCTCACACTCACTCGCTTTTTAATCTTACTTACAAATCTGTCACCTCTGCACATATATCACTCAAACCTCTTAACCTCACCAGTCACTGACATATACTTCTCCACAGTTACCTCCTACTCTGACATATCTCCTAGCCTTTTTCAACCCAACCCACTCCTACTCTCAAAACTAAAAACCTTCATTTATAATCATTCCAACCCAAACCTACTACCAATCAAAAACCAAAATAATGTAACACGTAAACAATTTACTGTTACAGCCTTCTTCCCTAAACTATTCCTTTCATTCTGTGGTGATATTCACCCTAACCCTGGACCCACTCCTTCCATCCCCAACCACACCTATTCCTACAGATCCTTGAATTTCACCACTGTCAACCTCCAAAGTATCAGGAACAAAATTCCTGAATTCCATGCTTGGCTATCCCATACTAAACCAGATGTAGTAGCCACCACCGAAACCTGGCTAAAAATCATATATTAAGGACTCCGCATTCCTTCCACCTGGGTACTCCTACCTAAGAGCAGACAGACCCCGAAAAAAAGGAGGAGGCATTGCACCCCTCTTTCCACACTGCCTCTCCATTATTCCCTACTCATCTCCCATTCCACAAGTCTCCAATGCTGAGATACTAATCGCTTTTCTGAAATTGAATAATTGCAAAAGCATATGTATAACAACAATATACTTACCCCCAGGAAACAATATTCTCCTACTCAAAGAAATCTTATCCCGGATCTCTACAAATATTAACAATGAAACAATTATACTCAGAGATGTAAATATAAATTGGTTCAATCTATCAAAAAGCTCCACATCCCCTTGTATTAATCTTTATAACTTTACCCAAATAATCACAGATATAACTAGACCAGCTAAAAACAACAATGGCGGCTCAATCATAGACTGGATCCTAGTTTCTGACCCCAGCAAATTCTCCGAAACAGGCACCCTAACCTGCAATATTAGCGATCACCAGCCAGCCTACTCCATAGGCAAAACCTCCCAACTACCCAGCCAACATCACTGCATACTAATTAGAGCCCTTACTCACTTTAATCCAACAACTTTCAACGACCACCTAAAATCTATTAATTGGAAGATACTAAAGACCTTTCAACTAGATTAAGCGGTTGAATTCTTCAGTTCAACCTTCCTAAAAGACCTAAACTGCCATGCTCCTCACTGCAAAAGAATAAAATCAAAACAAACCATCTGGCTGTCTAAAAGCACCAGGCAGGCCATGGTCACTAGCGATAAAGCCTGGAAAAAATGGGAAAGAACCAAAAGTCTCTCTGCCCTCCAACAGTATAGACAACTCCACAACAAAGCAAAACACCTAGTCAGTAATGATAAAAAGAAACATTTCATCAACCTACAGCATATCTTTAAACATAACCCAAAAAGATTCTGGAGCTCATTTTCTACCCTATTTAAACACTGGTGCAAAAAGCAACCCCTACCACATCCCGAAAAAACACCACTTGAAATTGCCTCTATTTTCAACTCATACTTTGTAGAAACCATAGCTAAACTTACTGCCTCCTTCCCACCTCCACCTTCGCAAACTTATCACTGTACCAATCATAACCACATGGATAATCCTCCCAATACTATATATTCCCTCTCCCCCATCTCTACATCAACCATTACCAAGCTGTTTAAAACCACGAAGCTGCACCCCTGACAATCTACCCCCAGAATACCTTAAAATATCAGCTACAGCTATATCCTATCCTATTAGCATACTCTTAAATAGATCAATACAGAAATCCTACATTCCTGCCATCTGGAAGAAAGCATATATTCTTCTCCTACACAAAAGTGGCAATAGTGCTGATACCTCCAATTTCCATCCCATTGCTATACTCTCCCCTATTTCTAAAATCTTAGAAAAATACATACACACTCAGCTCCAACAATATATACTAAATAATAATCTTCTGACTCCCTCTCAACACAGTTTCCGCCCCACCCACAGCACTATCACTGCTCTCCTATCATTCACAAATTCAGTTAACCAAGCTCGCAATGAAGAAAAACGTGTTTCCTCCCTCTTTCTCGATCTATCCAAGGCATTCAACACCATCTCCCACTCCCTTCTTCTCTCCAAGCTTTCCACCTTGAACATGACCCCACCAACCCTACTCTGGTTTTCCAACTACCTGTCTAAAAGAGAACAAGCAACTAGATGGCTTGACTCCACTTCACCATTCCTAGAAATACCCACTGGGGTCCCTCAGGGATCCATATTAGGTCCACTTTTCTTTAGTATTTTCAATGACTTCCACTCTTGTGCTATTAACAACTCTGTTATACAATATGCAGACAATTCAACCATAATTTGTACCTCCAACACCATAACTGAACTACTTACTAAGACCCATCAAGCATTGTCTTCCATTGAAAACTTGATGACCAATAACCATCTTGCACTCAATCCCAACAAAACCAAACTCCTTCTATTCGTTCCTAAGAAAACCACTATTATAAACAAACCAGACTTTAAAATCTATTCTCTAAATAAAACTGCCATAGAAGTTGTCTCACATACAAAACTATTAGGTATCATCATGGATGAAAGCTTAACCTTTGACCAACACATTCATAACAAAATTAGAAAAACCCACCAAAAACTCGGTTCCCTCTACAGACATAAACATTTCCTCACACCTGCTACCAAACAAACTCTTGCCTCCACCTTCCTACTATCATACTATATGGTTCCCCCCCATCTCACTAACATTCACACCTCCCTAAAAACCAAAATGGAAACCTGCTTCAACAAAATAGCCAGATTGGCAACTAATGTCTGTTATTCCTACCACCATTGTTCCTCATTTCACACTCATAAGTGGCTAGAACTACCATAATACCTTGTCTACCAACAACTCATTATAGATCATAAAATTATCTATAGGCCTCTCAACTGTCCAGCCCTTTCCTCCACTCTAACCCGATACCACCCTAAAAAGATACCTTACATCTGAAAATGAGACCATCCTATACGTCCAAAAACCTACACTCCCTGTCAGTCAGACACTTTACTCATTCAGCATTGCCAAACTCTGGAATTCACTCCTAACAGCACTCAGAGCCACCAATGATGCTGGCTCCTTCAAAAATGCCCTTCACCTTCACTTATCTAGACATTGGCTGTGCTTCTGCTCCATACCCCATATAACAGGACCACTCCAACTGTCCTCTCTCACTTATCTCCCTAACCCATCTTTCACACTCTTATAGTCTCCTCCTTCTTTTCTTCTATACTTTATTATCCTCTACCCTGCCTTTCCCTGTCTTCTCTATCTAACTACACTCAGCTTACTATATTGTATACAGTTATCCATCCCTTATTCTATTCTTAAATCCAGGTAATATCATGAAATATTTAGGACTGTTAAACTTCCTCAAAGTGTTTGTAAGAATACTTGATTTGTTGTAGCTAATATTAGTTTTTATACTCAATGTTTGTAATTTAACTGAATGCTTCTACTTGTATGTCTTTTGGAACTTTTCTCCCTAGGCCCCCACTGAAAACGGGTTCTTTTTGGCCCAGTGGATATTCCTGGTAAACAAATGTAAAATAAATAAATAAACATGTAAATATCCATGTAAATCACATGCCGTTCAGTAGAGATGTATCATATCCACATCCACATGCACTTATCTATGTGGAGCATGTGCTGTTCAGTAAGGATGGATTATATCCACATGTACATATCTATGTCAGCCATGTGCTGTTCGGTAAGGGTGGATTATATCCACATGTACATATCTGATGTTTTCCTGGTGCTGCAGTTTTCCTTTTTTAAAGGTTGCTTTTGCACATTTATCAAGACCAAATGACATTCCAATATAATCTGAAAAACTTTTGACAACCTGCAGCTATGCTTTCAGTTCCTCATCTGATGAGCTATACAGTTTTAAATCACTGACAAAGAGAAGATGAGAAGTCATTAGACTTTGTTGTTTTCTAGTAGCCAAATTGTAGCCATGGCCTAAGCTGTTAAGTAAACAGCTTAATGGATTAATGGCAAGGCAGAATAGCAACGGTGACAGAGTCACCCTGGAATATCCCCCTTTGAATTTTTATCCCTGGGATAATAATCTGTCCTTGATCATGGCTTAATTGCAAAGTGGTCTGCCATTGTTTCATGTTTACTGTAATGTAGTCAATCAGTGTAGGGTGTATCTTATACATTTTTAAACACTCTTTTATTCATGAATGTGGGATACTATCAAATACTTGTTTTAGTCAATCCATGCCATACTTGATTCTTTCCCCTCTTACAGTTCTCCACTATAACTTTGTTTAACAACAAATGATCCTTTGTTCCATATGACTTTCTTTTACTGCCCTTTTGTTCTACTGCTATAATTGACTTTTCTTCTAAATGACTATAAACTCTGTTGGCGTCAATTCCTGTGTATAGTTTATACATCGTTGGAAGACTACTGGTCTATCATTTTTAGGGTAGCTTGCAGATTCATGCTTAAGTAAGAGCATTGTTCTCCCTGTTGTTAACCAGTGTGGTGTGTGTTCGGGGTGTGCATATAAATAGTTCTTACTCATGGCTAAATCCTCATGCAAAGAAGTTAATACTTTAAGCCAAAAATTAGGTACTGCATCTAGGTCTGGGGTTTTCCAGTTAGAGGCTTTTCTCAACTTTTGTTTCAATCTCTCTGGCTGTTATTTCATCCCATTTCATATCCTGTAACTTTAAACTTCTTATTCTTTCTTTTGCTACTTCTATCCATTTAGCATCTTTATGTTCCACAGGATCTTCAGAGGTACTTCTCCAAAATGTATCTACTTCCTCTTTTTTTGGCAGTCTTTCAATTCCTTTTACCTTATTTCGCAATTCTCTATAAACGTTTTTGGGTGATCAGTAAATTGCTTATTTAGTACTTTTCCCTTATATTTATCTTCGTATCTTCTGAGTCTTTCCGCCTGTTTTGAAATTTTTAGTTTATCTCCAATAGTGCATAATAGATCCTGGTCTGTTCTAATACTGCGCATTGCTTTTATCACATCTATCTTTCTTAGCATTTTTGCCGATCTTTTCCCTCTTCTATACTCTTCTAACAGTGACACTTCTTGTCTTAGCTGCTTTATAGTTTTCTCTGTTCGATATTTTCATGATGGTATTCGCTTTTGCCCCCTCTTTACCCTCGCTACCCTATGTTCCTGTGGTAGAACTTTATCAGTTATTAATTTAGCAGCACAGTAATATATTCTGTTTACTTCTGTTATATCGCATGGATCTGTATGGACAGTCCTAATTACTGTGTTCATTTGTTTTATCAAGCTTCTGACTTTTGGGGTTTTATTAACCTTCTGCAGTCTATTTCTCTCATTGATCTTGATATATCTGTCTTTGTCTATTAAATAAAGCAACTCTTCTCTTAACTCCTTTTCTTCCATACTGAGGGCACATCCTTTGTTTTCCCTTTCCTGCGGGGATTCTATAGAAAGTTCTATAGCATCTTCCTGTGGCACATTCTCTTCAATTTCATCCTGTGTCATCTATTGCTCTGTCATATAGGAACTCACTGGCCTATCACTCCTCGACATTGACTGCATCAGAGTTTCCACAGTTTCCTGTTCCTTTCCTTGCTGTCTAGCTTCAAGTGAATGTTTATGCTGGTTTCCTGTGGAAGGCTCCAAAGTATCTTGATATGGCACCTGACCAATTGCTTCCTGTTCTGCTGGTTCTCCTTAATATGGATATCCATTGCTCTATTTTGTTGTGGTGCTTTCTGTATTTGATTTACTACACTGATTCCATCTCTCTGCAGCTGTTCTATTACCTCAACTTCTATTTTTTTGTCTTCTCCATTACTAATCTCTTTTTCTACTTTTCCTCTTAGCTTTCTTATTTTTTTGTATTGTAAACTTTTCCATATCCAGATTCCTTTCCCTATACTTTTCTTCAAATATCTTTGGCGCTGCCCTTTTTGTATTGGTTAGTTTTGCTTTCTCATTTGCATAAATATTGCCCCTTGTGTACATATCTATGTGGAGCATGTGCTGTTCAGTAAGGATGTATCATATCTACATGCAGTTACCCATGTGGAGCACATGCTGTTCAGTACGAATGCATCATTTCATAATTATAGTCATTCTTTTGCTTGGTGTTTACCAGTGATTTAGTATATTTCATGGCGCATTTTGCATAACATGCCTGACTTTCAAAAAGTGCTCCATTAATTTAGGCTTGTAGCTGCAAACAGGACAGAAAAATATTCTGTATTATGGACCCGCACTTTGGGAAACCATTGTATCATGAAGCCTTGCATGCTTCTGCATCTGCATGCATTACTAACTGCAAGGCTTCCCTTGATACTACTGATCTTACTTTAAATATCACACGTTTAGGACACCAGCTTGCCCTGAGCATAAAGTTTCTTGGAGTGTGGCCCATAATGCTGGTGACATATTTAACTATAGAATAAATTAATTCCAGAGGCAGCACATGGAAATGTAGACAGGTTTTAGCAAGAATTGCCAACAGAACATTATTAAGAACAGGAAAAGTTATCTACCTGAAGTTAACATTGCTAGTGTATACATTTATACAAGAAGCATGATAAAATGATGATGTCTACACATATATTTAACCTTGAAATCAAATGTGCTTTGTTATAAAATTAACATTTTCTTGCAGTTGTCATGTAAAATGTACAAAGTTTTGAATAGGAAATGACCACCTGTTCCATCTGCTTTAGTCTTTCATTCCACATACATGCAGAGTGCAGTCATATAGTTAAATACTACAAAACAAAAAACAAACAAACTTGCAAGGTTTCCTCCCCATTGGTACTTGTGTAATACAAGCAAAAAAAAACCACACATAAGTTCATGATGACTGAAACAGCTGAACTAAAATGTGTTTTTTCAAAGTCTGTACTCATGATGTGGTTTTGTGTAAAATAAACAGTACATTACCCTCTGTAACAGTTTAAAGTGGATGTGTGCTATTTCTTATGTAATTATGATAATAGGTGTTATTAGAATTTAATCTATAAATGCCGTAAGACTGTTAATAAGTAACTTTACTGAAATAATACACATCATCTATGCAGGTGTTAGTTTAAAGGCTGTGAAAGGTACTGTGTGCCACTAATTAAAATAAAGTTCAGTGAAGCAGGATTAAATAAAGTAGCTCTATGTACAGTTATCTTGCTTTACAAAAGTACAATATTCCAAACTTTTTTACACATCACTTACATAAAGAAAATGTAAGGTTTGCTAACAATGAAATAAGCTACAGTAAGCACAATTCCAACTGTAAGTAATGGTTTAAGAACATATCATTATTATAAGTAAGGCAACATTGTCTTGGCCCTTTCCATAAAAATGGAAATCACCGACTCACTATTAATATAATTTCAATTGCATTTCAAAATTTGATATGTTTAGATAAAAAGCACTGAAAAGAACAGTTTACAGAAAAAAAAGAAATTTGAATAAACAGATTTCACGAAATGACATTGAATAAGCATCCAAACCAATGAACTCCAAGAAGAGCTAAACCCAAACATAAAACTACTGTTCAGTCTCAGCCTTACTACAGGATATGTGCCCAAAGAGTGGCGTACAGCAACAGTAGTCCCTCTCCATAAAGGTGGTGCCTCAACGGATCCTGGAAACTATTGCCCCATATGCCTGACTAGCTTGGTCTGCAAAGCTATGGAAAGGATCATCATGGACCTCATAAATAAAGATATTGGGGACCTACAAACACTGGATCCTACCCAGTTCGGCTTTGTTAAGGGCAGATCCTGCCTCTTAAACCTGGTTGATTTCTTTGAAACAGTCACCAAGGCCATTGACGAGGGGAAGGTGGTCCACACAGCCTACCTGGACCTCGCAAAAGCCTTTGATACAATACCCCACTCGGGCATTATAGATAAGCTCACCAGCTTAAATATAAACCCCTATGTCACTAGATGGATTGCAAACTGGCTCAAGGACAGAACCCACATGGTTAGAATTGCTGGAGCCATGTCAGACTCCAAACCAGTTACAAGTGGTTTTCCACAAGGCTCAGTCCTGGGACCTCTCTTGTTCGGTATATATTTCTCGGAGGTACAGGCCAACACGGAAGGACTGTGGCTGACCAAGTTCGCAGATGACTGCAAACTGGGCGCCATAATCAACTCTCCAGTCGACACAAGCATCCTCCAAAAGGGCCTCATAGAAACAGACAACTGGTGCCAGAGCCATGGCCTCAAGCTAAATGCCAAAAAGTGTATAGTCATCCCCTTTGACAAAAACAAAGTGCCCACAAATTACCACATAGGTGGTAATTCATTAAGTACAGAAGAAGTAATTAGGGACCTGGGGACCCAAGTTGATAGCAATCTCTCATTTGACAACCACGTGGCCAAAGTGGTTAGAAAAACATTTTATATAGCCCACCTAATCATGAAGGATTCACATCTAGATCAGGGGACGTCATCGTGCCTCTTTACTCATCCCTCATCAGGCCCATAATTGAGTACAATGCCCCTTTTGGGATGTACCTTACCAGACACCTGCAGCAACTGGAAAGACCCCAAAAGTACCTCACCAAGAGGATCAAAGGGCTCAAACAGATGCCATATGCTGCCCGGTTAAAGAAACTCCAGCTCTACTCAGTGGCATACTGCCTGTTCAGAGGCGATCTGTGCCTGATGTATAAAGCCATGTCCAACCTGGAATTAATGGACATGCTGCACCTCAGAAAATCCAAATCCCATCGAGCTATGTGCTTGAGAGACTTGAACCTCAGCACTGAAATAAATAGGACATGCTGGAGGGACAGATTCATAACCCAGAGGCTCCCTTCACTCTGGAATAAAATCCCAGTCCAGGTTAGGCAGAGTCCCTCATTGACTCTCTTCAAGAGGAATCTTGATGAGTGGATGGGAGATCGTAGGTTTACCCCGGGTATCACTTCTGTGTCACTGTTAGACAGAGGCACAGTATACTAACCTCGAAAAAGGGCATAGCAAAATAAATTTAAAATGGGTGGCGAAAGCCAAACACATTCTGGCTAGGCTTATAAATGCCCTAGGGCAGATAGCCTAGTATGAACCTATGAACCTATGAACCTAAGTATATAACTTAACATTCTCTATATACATAATACGTATGACTTCACTTACTCAGAACTCGCAAAGTTGATAAACAACAAAGATACAGAAAAGAAACAGTATGGCAAGGAACATTATAGAAAAAAAGACAACTCCTTATATGCGAGTTAACAAAAATGTGCAACAACAGGTGCTTTTTGCTGTTTTTATCCAAAAATGGATAGCATAGGTTTAGACTCTGTGTATTAGGAGCAGTCATTACAACACACTCAAAAGTTTCTGAATGGAAGAGAAATGCAAAATTGACCCCTTTCAGAAAAATTAGGTTACAGCTAAAAAGTCCTATATAAGTGGCTGTCACCACTGGCACATAAATTAAAGCATATCAACACTGCCATCTAAATGAAGCAAATACAGTTCATTTTTATAGTCTAACATGGGACAGACTGTGTTAACAAATAAACATTCAGCAAAGGCTACCATTGTCAAACAACAGTATCAAAATAATATCCCCAAACTGAGCTTTCCAGTGTCCCTGTTAAGTATCTTTTCAAAATTACTTCTGGACTATAATGCACTATTCTATGACAAGACAAATAATATCTATAGAATACTGCTTGGTATGAGCCCCATCAAAGTAGCAAATTTCCCCAAATCCTTGTATGCCATCAAAAAGCAGAGACAAGCTGTGATTACAGCACGAGTCACTGAGCCTTTACCAGACAGGTATAAGGATGGAAGTCACCAGCTATAATGCTAGAACAACCAAGATCATACTTATTGCCAGCTTATGAAACAGCATATTTAATTTAACACACTGGAGTCAGGCAGATCTGGCCTACTCTCAAAGTACAAAACAACTGTGGGTAATCTTTGCTACTATACACCTAAATACGATGGCCTCTGTTTACTGTGAACTTATGAAATGCTGCAAACATGTCCACAGGCACATTTAAAGCAGGAACAACTTGGTCTTCTTTGAAACTGTGCTGTGTCATTGATTGACCCTCTCTTCAGTGCACTAGCAAAGAAAGATGGAGTTCCATTAACTTCTGATATTAGGAAAGTCACTGTGTTTATAACACAATGGAACAGGAATGACCTTGATGACTAATTTCACCTGATGTGATATTCAGGATTTTGACTATATACCACTAGAATGGGAACTGGCTTTTGGTGAAACTGTGATTTGATGGGATGGATTGTTTCTCTCCAGAATAAGAACACTGTGTAACAGAAGTATAAACATGCTGAATATGCTGGCTACAATGTACAGAAAAAAGGAAAGTCTGCTTAGCATGGATCTGAACTGTGATATGACTGTCCAAACTAACAGCACACCGAAGGGAAAGAATCATATCTGCCCTGATGTGAAGAAAATGATTCTGTCTCCACACAGTAGAAGACGCAGAACTCTGTCTATTGTAAACTTGTGATACGGTGTGAGTGTTTGTCTTTCTTGTCATGAATGACTGGGCTTTGATGTATTTGGTTGACAGGAAGTGACCAGAAATTCCCACCTGCATAATATCCGTGTAAGAGAAACAGCAGGAAGTGCTTAGCACTTTGTTATGATATGATGCCTGTGGTCCTTTAGCAGGAAGAACATAAGCTGCCCATGACTCACTTGTGATATTGTTTCATGCCCCTGCCGATCATATACCAAAGACAGGAAATAACTTGCCTATTGGACATGACATGCATACATTGCATAATATATATATATATATATATATATATATATATATATATATATATAAAACCCGCGGTAGTGGTGCTGCGGTAGCGTTGTCGCCTCACAGCAAGACGTTGTTGCGTTCAATTCTCAGCTAGAGCGTCTTCTTTGTGGAGGCATGTGTGAATGGGCATGCCTTCGTTGAAGGTTGTGAGGTTGTGCGTCAGGGCTGGTAATTCGGCACGTAAAAATCCACTCCAAACATTAGCGGACCGGAGGCAGCCCCTAACCAGGATAAGCTGAAAGACACAACAACATATTTATATATGTATATATATATATATATATATATATATATATATATATATATATATATATATATATATATGGATCTAGGACTATTCACTGAAAGCAATGGACAATTTCAGGCCAATAAAGCCAAACCCCACTAGCTATGGATATGCATATTTCGGCATTGTTATGACCTCATCAGCATAGCATAAGCAGAGTGTTTGACTAAGCAAATAATGGTAACGGTACAGCACTGTTCTGCCCTTGTATAATCAGTTGTACTACCTAAATCATTTTATTTATTATTTATTTAGTTATTTATTTTACATTTGTTGACTGGGAAAGTTCGATTGGACACATATCCATTTTCAGCGGAGGCCTGAGGAGAAAAGCTGCAGTAAAATAGTAAAACATACATCTTAAAGCAGATATGAACAATGGTATTTACATCGAAATAAGGCAGAAAAACATTAGAAAATATCGGACAGTTCATAGTACAAGCAATTGGTAATTTATATAATTTACAGGCATCACACATCTAATACATTTAGTAATTTGCAGACATATACATACAATGTGTTGTAGTACAAGCAATATTTTGTAGGTATAAACATTTGGAATATTATAGATATATAGATAAATCTAATAAGATATTATTAGAGTGGGTTGTCTATCGCTATATTATAACAGGGTGAGACACAAAACTTGATCTATGGCTGTGCTAAGAATTATTGATTGTGAGCTCGGTTTTACTTTGGGGTGAGACAGGGGCATAGCCAGTTGTTCATGAAGTGGATTTTTAGGATTTTTTTTAAATTGTGTTGTGGAATTATTAGATGTTAGGTGGGCAGGTAGGGCATTCCAGAGTTTAGAAATAGAGTAGCTAAAGAGAGATTTTACTACTTCATTGTTGTGTTTGGTGACTTCTAGGAGATTTAGGGTGCTAGATCTCAAGGTTGTTTTTGTGGTGTGAGGGAGTATAAGTTTTTGGAGGGGTGAGATTTTATCTGGATTTTTTTTTTTGATATTTGGCGAAATAAATTCCATGACCTAATCTCTCTCTCCTGATATGACACTCAGTGATGACTTTCACATATCTCTTTTTCTCATCCCTTTTTGCTTTTCCTACCAAACTTATATACTTCTTCTCCAATAGCTAGTAAAGGCCTAGTAGGTTATTTTCAGAATTCTGCTTCGTTTGCTCTTTTATGCGATCATTACATAATTTCCCTTTATGCCCAAGTTAGAGTTCCTCTCCATGCTTTTTCTGTATTTCTTACCTGTCTTCCATTTTATTTTGATCTATATTTTTTGTCATTCCTTCCCTTTTCTCAGTCCCACTACATGGGCCTACTATTTTATTTCCATTTCCTAAGTCTAGTAAGCTGCTTTGTAGTATATATGTATCCCTAAAAGTTTCAGCCTTATTGTGTTTTCTTTTTAATGTCCTTATTCTTTCTCATTTTTCCTTTAGCCCTGAAAAGTACCAACACCAGTGTTCATGTGATAGATTTCTTAGATTTTTCTTATTTTCATAACTCAGTCATCGTTTTTTATGACTGTTCCTTAAAAATTGATACATTATGCTTTTTGATATCTGGTACATTTTTCTAATTAAATGTATTAGGCTTCAAAATTTGTACAAACAAGTGTAGCCAGGAAAGTTTTAGCAATAACTATCCCAACTAAACATCGCCATTTCAAGTGCAGTTTTTACATACATGGATTACATTCTCCTAATCATTAACACATTAATATTTAGTATTAACAAATACTAACAGAAGCTCAACAAATCTCTCTCTCTCCTATTATTTAGTAACAAGAGTAAGACACCCCACTGATAGATATATTAAGGTTACAATACTATACTGCTACCCTTTTCTGTTTATCAAACACTTCCATTGCAACCTATCCCTTCTGTGTCTCAGCGTCCATGTGTATCTCACCATCCTCCTACACCCATTACACCATCTTCTGTAATATCTTGTTGACTTTCTTATATTGCCTTGCAATTGCTGCTAGGTTTCTTCCTGACCAAACTCCTACACATATAGTTTGGTTAGTCCAGACATTCATCATATTCCTTAATCTGCATTTCCTCCAATTCTTCCTTGCCCCCCTCCCCAGTCCTTTTTACCCACATGTGCTCTGTTTTACTGTTTTGTTTCTTCTCTCCATCCCTCCTACTTCTGCATAGCCTTCATTCCATAACTAACAACCACACTTCTCAGCCTGTGCTGCCTATACTGACTTTCTCACCTTATGTTCACAGTCTCTCCTACCTCACATTTTTCTTCCTCATACTAGCTACTTCCTAGCTATCCCACTACTATTATTAATGCCATCATTCCCTCTCTCATCTAACTGCTTCCTGTTTGCAATCCCCAAAACACAGTCATCTCCCACCCTATCTGCACATGTGGTCCTACAGCCTCATTATTTTTTTTCACATCTGTATTATCTCATACACGCCCACCACATGTACATGATGTCTGCCCTCTCCACGTACCTGCAACATATATATTAATTTGCCTATATTCCTTTTTTATCCTGACTAGTATATTATACTACCTCTACAATAGCCTTTTGCTCAGGTCTCATCTGAGTCCTATAACAGTTTCCTATATGCACCTCATGCCTCCTTTCATATTTCATTATTCCCCCAAATATCATCTTCTTGGATCTAGCTGCTATGTAATTTAATAATTCCTTCCACAGGTTCTTTTTTCCCCAACTTACTGTAGATATTTCCCTCTCTGATCTTTCTTCATTTCTAGTCATGTCTCCTTCTTGACTCATCTCTTGACATATTGTATCTCCTTGTTTCCTTCATGAACCACACTCATCAAAAATTCATTGACTTAAAACCCAGCCAATCCACTATATTTAGCTCTTATTCTATTTTAGTGTATCACTGCTCTTACAAATCCCATCCTGTGTTTATACAAGTCAAAATGTATTTTTAGTGTGTTGCCTAAACGACTGAGCTCTTCTACCCAGGCCCCTACTAAAAAGATGTTATCAAACTCACTTGGACTTTCCCAGTAAGCAAAACAAAAAGTCCTAGCAATACTGCAAATCTTTTTCCATCAAAGCTGGCCTAACCTGTCTCCTCTAGTGATCCTAAACCTTCCCAACTCTTCAATTATAACCCCATTTTTCCTCTATACTGGAACACCACATACTCTTCTGTCTTCACATTCCTAATTCTATATGATGCTTAAGGTATCCATTATTTGCCTTATGTGTTCCATTCTCCCAACACACTCACCCAAATTGGTTGTTTTCTAGCCTTTCTAGAGTTAACAGAAATGGACGTTGAGATAAGGAGAAGTATTAGCATGGTCCCCTACATTTGGGTAATGGTTAGGAAAAATATCAGATGACCATTTTATAAGCCTGGAGGATCATATTATGTCCTTATACCCCGTCATTTCCATTCGCTTGCTTTAACAGCTCAAAATGAAAATTCAAACCGATTGTAACAAATGCTTTTTTGGATATTGTAATATCACACCAGTTCTACCTGTTTTTCCTCCATTCCATAGAATTCAACAGCAGTCTCAAACAATATACCTGTGAATCACAGCAGAAGCCTGCACCAGTTTAATTGTTAGGTGTAATTTCCTTTAAACTCCAAAACTGTAACATTAGTTCATATGTTTTTTTCCCGTTTTAATGATCTGTGACATTTTGTTAATTTCAGTGCTCTAGTATACATGCATGCAGCCTTTCTTAGGTTCCTGATCATACCTGTCAGCTGTCCAAAATTTCACAGAATGTCCAGATTTTTGTCTGATATTTTTGTCTGTTATTTAAAACAACAGACATTTGAATTTCTGACTTCATACCATTAAGAAAATGCTTGTTAATGCACAACCTGTTATTCTAATAACTAAGTTTATAAAAACGACATTTAAAATCAGTCCCTGATTTTGAGGATTTGTGCCGCATTATGATTGCCTTGTCCAGAATTCTTGTACTAAGTTGGAAGATATACTTTTAAGACATTGTATTTATTGTGCCTTCACAATGTGAAAGAGATATATACAGAAAAAAGAACAGTGTTTTAAAGTCATTTAATATGAACAATGTTTACATTAATATATTTTGCTTAGTATGTTTAACGTAAAGCATATTTACTGCAATGACAATAAATTCACAAAAAGTTGCATAACTGCACCATCCACATTATTTTGCTTAGAAGTTAAATGTTTTTGTTTAGCTATGCTAGTTTTTGTTTATTATTCATAAGGGAAGCACTCCTTCTTTCTTACTAGGCATTTCATATAACAGGAGATAAATAAACATACCCTGGTATTCAATAAACTCTGTGTAGGCTTCGCACAAAGCATACACTGAGTTTACATGTGTGCGCAGTGATGAGCGGTGAGCAGCAGTGCTCATTGCATATTCATGCTGCGCACTGTGTTTAAACATCAATAAAGGTTTGTGGCTGGCAACAGTGTTGCTGGCCAGGAAAGTGTAGTTTTGCATGAAATGCTACAATGATCACTAGGGCTTCACAAATAGCTCTCAACTCTTAGTGCAAGATATCTGGACAAAGGCTAACATATTGGGGGGGGGGCGGAGACCCAGAAATAGGGACATATTTGATATATTTGCCTATAGAAATGTACTAGAATAACCAGGGGTTTGTGTTAAGACACAGATGTGTCTAATTATTGAGTCACAACAATCCTGAGATCATCCCAGTGATATGGCAGAAAGCCACAGATTTGATAAGGAAGAGATCTGGACATTCTGTGAAAATCTGGACAGTTGAGAGGTATGAATGTTAAGTGTATGGTCCAAACGTAGTACAGGACAGTGTATCTACAGTGCAGAGTATTGTGAAATCCCATTCCTGTCATTCTATACTAACGCTGTGTAAATGATCTGTAAGGGTACATGGACTGCCATGTAAAATAAACACACAGGGGAAGTGTGTGTATTGAATAGGACACACAGATGAATTGTAGGAATGAACACAGGGAAAGAGGACAGGTGAAACAACCTAATGTACAGCAGATGAGGGCATGTCAATGGAAGATGGTTGCAGCACCAACACCAATCATATATCACTATGGTACAGTAGGGACTGTACAGTGAAAATGTGTTGTCTGTGACTGACACACAAGGTGGCATAACAATGAGGAAGATGTCTGTGTGAGATAAGCATCCTTACATGAACAATGCAGAGGACATCTATCAGGAATCATACAGTTGGGATAGGGTGCATATTGTGAAGCTGTACAAACTGATTTACCTGAATATGAGTGTAATCTGAGCAGAGGTCTCCAGCAAGTGGGACACAGGTAAAGACTCATGAACAGCATTAAAAGAAGCAAACACAATGAAGGTCCACATCTAAATAAAATAAACATGTATCTCTTATGGACAATACTTGCAATCTCAGGAAAATGTATAACCAGAAGGTGGAACTCAAACAGAACACCAAATTTGGAAGATTTTTACACATTATTGAAGAGCTTAATTTTGATGGAGAGGAAAATTAAGGAACTAAGGACTTTTTCAAGACCATTGGTTAACAATCCATGGAAAGAGGTTTTGCCATTGATTGATACTTTACACCAATGAAGAATCATCCTCTGATAAGCAGACTGTTATATTTATGTACTATTTGTTTTCACCTGTAACTATTATTGATCTCAGGCTGATGTATATATTGTATATAGTTATTTAGAATGTCACTTATAAAATGTTATGAAATTACATATTATTTCCTGAAATAAAAATCTTTTGAGTAAAAAAAAGAAGTAACCACAATTATTGACAGTATCAAAATAATGCCACCAGTAATCCCACGCCTCTGACATAACATATGTGATTTACAGTGATCAGAGATAATTCTGCACACACTTATTATGATACTTCCACACTCTATGAGGATAATCACTTACACTGTCCTGGCACTGTAACATATGCTGGAGGTGTTAGGAGGGGCGCTGCTATATCTGTATGTGACATTATGAGCAATACAGGCTAGTTGACTGGTTTGCATGACACACACATGCACACACACACACACACACACACACACACACACACACACACACATATATATATATATATATATATATATATATATATATATATATATATATATATATATAGCACAATCTACACTGTCACAAATGTTATTCATGCCATTAATGTTGTCAAACACCTATGTATGTACTATGTGCATCATCGCCAGAACAGGTAGCACACATGTATCTGGTATAACAACTTAATGGGGCTTCCGTGCTATCAGAGAGAAATGTTTATGCTATAAAATATACCTAGGTATGGCCAATAAGCTGTGTGACAACTCACTGTGATAAAGGTGGTACACTTCAGTTACACATCAATGGAAGATATGTAGGGAGATACATGAAGAAGGGTGCATTCTACTCAGTTAGTGGTGTGATGAATGATGTGAACTATGGAGGGATTATGGCCTGTAATGTGGATGTCCTTCACTTACTCAGTACTTGTGATACATACAAGGGAGTAGTCAGCACTGTGACCACATGTTGGTGGATGTTCCACATACCATCAACCCAAAGACACAGGTCACATATTTATTGTTCTGATTATAGGGTGTGATGTCCACATTATACTTGGATTGTGAGTTTATTTTCCTGATGTAACAAATCCCCCATGTTTTCCTGTCATTGCAGGTGTTGTCATGTCTGCGGCAGCAATCTTTGGTGTATGTTGATACTGTTTGTATTATACTAATATCACAATTGGAGTCAATGACTGCCCACAATCTATAGTCCTTCAGGCTGCTGTTTGGACACAGGATGTGTATGTCAACTGTGACGTTCATTGCTTAAATAATGGACAGGAAAGTTCCTAGCAGACAGCCTGTATGGACCTGATTACTGGACTTGATATAGGTCACTTCACACATTTCAACATAGTTAGATGCAACGTATGTGATCCATTGATCTACCATTTGGTGATTTACCTGTTTATGACCACATCTGACAGTGTTGATTGAATACCTCAGTGTGGATTTGTGTCAAATGCCTTGAGCTGGTCAGGTTCAACAGGATGAAAGTGTTGTCATCATGCATGCCCTTGATGACCTCTTTGAGCACATCTATCAGATGTAACAGACATGATGCAGCATTAACAACTCACACAGGTCTGTTGCACACAGCCAGGATATTACTAGTGTCCATTTAGAAAAGATCCCTGATGACATGTTGGTCTATGTCACAGTTGAAATTGAGGAGAATCAGGATGTGCTATACATGCATGCTTGCATCAGGTGCTGTCCCCCCAACTCAGATGGATGCATGTTGATGTACACCCTTCCACAGAAACATAGCCCATGTGGAAGGTGTGTTGAAGTGTATATTCAACTGTATCAGGAAGGTGTATGTGCTGAGTCATGCAATAGGTGATCTCTGATGTTGTCACAACCCAATGATTCTGTGTGATAGACCTAGATGAAGTAAGAGAGTGCATACTGCCTATCTTGAAGTGGCCTAGAATTTAGACACAATTCTCCTCTCAGATAGCATTGAGAAAATCTTTCAGCTGGGGATTAAACCTTACATCACTAGATGGGTAACCAATTAGCTCACTGACAGAACACATACTGTGAAAGTTGGTGAATCAACCTGTCCCAGTAGAACTATCACCACTGGCATACCCCAGGGATCTGTGCCTGGCCCTTTACTGCTTTGAATCTATTTCTCAACAGTTCTGCCTAAAGTATATGGCCTTTGCCTTACCAAGTTTGTTGATTCTTGCATAGTGGGTTTAATCTTTGAGTGCACCTATGATGATAACATATTACAGGAGTGGCTAACACAGACGAATAATTGGTGACAAAGCCACATGATCTACAAACAAGTGCAGAAATCTGTCTTTATTTTGTCCTTCTGAAAGGTGGAATTCCATGCTAATTACAGCACTGACAACAGTCCTCTTATACTGAAACCCAGTGATGCAACCACTGGGAACACATGTAGATAGCAATCTGAACTTCGACGACCAAGTGTCCACACTGGTAGTGATTATGCACATCATAAGTCATGCCATCATATTCAGACCTTAGGACTGTATGACAGCACTGTACTCAAACTTCATCAGAACACTAATATAGAGTACAATGCTACCTTTTGCACATACCTCACCAGACACATGCAGCAGCTGGAGAAAACATAGGGGCTTCTTACCAAGAAAACACAGGGCCTACAAACCATGCCATGATGTATTTGGATAGAGTGAAATCAATGTCACTGTAATCTGTATTGTATAGGCTGAGGTGACTTCTGCTTGACCTCCAAACCAGTCTCTGACCCTGCCCTGGTGGGAATAGTGCATACTCACAAATCAGACATATCTGGTGACATCATTAGTGCCTGTTGAGGAGAATATGGTAATCACAGTTTTCCACATGCAGGTGTAAAAGACTCTCTCTAATGTCAAGCAAGAGCACAAACACACACACACACACACACACACACACACACACACACACACACACACACACACACACACACACACACACACATGCAGTTGAATGCAGTGAGAACAGAACCCCTGCCTAAGTGCACAGACTACAGAACTCAGTGCTTTATGAAGTCTGAATTTTACAAGACCGCAGGTCAACTTATAGTGGATGGACATCAGCAGGGCATGTTGGAAAAAAAATATTGGGAAGCCTGCATGAAATGGATGTGTAGACATGTGCAACTATCAAAATACTGTCAAGCCATGGGATTGGAGCAGTAACTGTATGATACGCACTTCTGCTCTTTGGGTTAGACACACACACACACACACACACACACACACACACACACACACACACACACACACACACGCACACACACGCACACATATTTACATGCACACACACACACACACACACACACACACACACACACACACACACACACACACACACACACACACACACACACACACACACACACACACACACACACACACACACACACACACACACATATACAGTTGACTGCAGTGAGAACAGAAACCTGACCTAAGTACACAGACTACAGAACTCAGTACTTTATGCAAGTGCATTTGCACAAGTATGACTTTAACATGATTGCAGGTCAACTTATAGTGGATGACATCAGCAGGGCATATTAGAGAGAAGATGTTGGGAGGCCTGCATAGTTTCACAGCTTCACAGGTTCATAGGAGATTACTAGCCCCTCGGGCATTTACAAGCTTAACCATGAAAAAACGCAAGTACCCTTATTAAGCATAGTTAGATGGTCATTGTTAGCAGAGAGATTTTGTGATCAACACTGACTGACCCTGTTCATGAGGGACAGTGGTGCCACCCCAGGGGTGAATTTACAATTACTCATCCAGTTGTGAAGGTTGAGCCTGAATAGGGTCATTGAGGAGCAATGCTTCACATACAGTGGGAGCCTATTACAGAGGAGTGGCAATTGCTGGGAGATATATCTGTCTCCCCAGCATGTTCTGTTTATGTCACAGCTAGGTTGAGATTCCTGGAGCAAGTTATTCTTATCCCATTTGATTTGCAGATGTCCAGCATTTCCAGTTGGACAGGATCTGAGACTGATCTGTAGGCTAGGTATAGGACACCTCTCAGCAGACTGCATGGCACTGAGTACAGTGACAGGTCTTTCAGTCTTTCCATGTTTGTCATGTTTTGAAGGCCCTGGATTCTCTCATTGACAAACCTGTTTGTTTTTGCCAGTTGATGCAGGTGTCTGGTGAGGTACAGACAGAAGGGAGCATTGTATTCAGTTATTGGTATGATAAGAGTAGAGTACAGCAGAGCTACGGCCTCCCTGGTCTTAGACGTGATGCACTTATTTAAGAGGTGCTCAATGTAGAATGTGTGTCTCACCACTATGGACAAATAATGATTGAAGTGTAGATTGCTATCAACATGTGTTCCCAAATCTCGCAACACTGTGTTTGGGCTTAGAGGAGTGCTATATATATATATATATATATATATATATATATATATATATATATATATATATATATATATCATAATTAGCAGGGGTACTTCATTGCTAAAGGGGCGATGAGGCATTTTTTGCTTTAAGGTTCTGTCTGTGAGTTTGGTACCAATCATTTGTCTGTGTCAGCCCATTCTGTAATATGTTAACATAGTTGGGGGACTTTATATGACTGCATCCAGTTGACAGTCATCTGCAAGAATGGTAAGCCACAAGCCATCTACTTTGCCTGAACTTCAGAGAAATAGTTTCCAAACAGTAGAGGGCCCAGCACAAATTCTTGTGCTATTCCACTGGTAAGTGGTCTAGTGGTGAAGGTGCAGTCCCCAACTTTGAAAGTGTATGTTCCGTTAGTGAGCCAATTGGCTATTCATCTAGTAAAGTATGGGTTAAACCCCAGATGGGAGAGTTTCTCTATGATAACTGAATGGTGATTAGTGTCAAAGGCCTTGGATAAATCAACATAGCAGTATGCCCTGTTATCCCTTGTGCAGTCTTTGGGGTCATTAGCAAATAAGTCCACAGTGTTTAATAAGCAAGATCTACAATTGACAAAACAAAAATGGATCAGCTCAAGTGTACTGAAGGTCAACTATGTCCCTGTACATAAGGTCCATGCTGATCCTTTCCCTAACCTTGTATATAAGACTTTTTAGGCTTATGGGTCAATAGTTCTAGTTCTGCATGTTACCAGATTAATGTGCATTGCATATCACATGACATTTTATATTAATGTCTGTAGTGTAGGTGATACATGTGTGGAAAAATTACTGAGACACCAGAGTTGCAGTGCTTTTGGAGAGTCAACACATGGCTGTATTGTAAATATGTGAAATATTGTTAGATAAGGCCTTCAGTTTGTTATGTTTCCACTTGTAATTTCATGTCATAGACAGGAAATGGACAGTAAACAGCAGTAATACATAATAATATTTACTTTTCCATAGTGTGGCGAGCAGTGGGGTTTTGTGATGGTTGGCAAAGTCTTTGCACATGTGAGATACACATTTTCAATACTTTCCATGTTTGCAAGTAGTTAATATAAGTGCACAAATGAGAGCTGCATTGTGAAAAGTCTGAGAGTTAACACAGCCAGGTTAAGTGGCATTGCACGGAGAAAACCACAGCACTGTACCACCCCTACAGTTGCTGTTCATTGGTGCAAAATGCAACACTCTGTGCAAACACAGAGCCCAAAAAGTGAAGGGATCCATTGCTTTTTTCTGCTACTTATATGTGTTGTGTGTGATTCTATTTTGTTGGCCAGATTATAGGTGTTAAAATGGGGTAGAGAGGGAAGTGGTGAAATGGGGAGCAATCAGGGGGAAGAACAAAGTGAAAGTGATACAGAAATGTGCAGGAGGGAGGTAGGAAAGAACCATAGCTATCCATTTTTTTAACAGTGTAAACTGAAAATATGTGTGGAATATTAGCTGAAGTTGGACTATCACAACCACAAAGAGGGGTGACAACAATGCAATCATGTTGTATAGTCAATTGGACTGAATCAAGTGTGTCAATAAGACATGTCTATGAGATGGAGAGTTATGTATGGGATGATTGTTTTGTGGGACAGGTGCCCATTTTTTCTTAATTCAGTAAGAGAGGACTGCTAGGTAAGGGTGCAAACACAGAGCCCAAAAAGTGAAGGGATTCATTGCTTTTTCTGCTACTTATGTGTGTTGTGTGTGATTCTATTTTTTGGCCATATTATAGGTTTTAAAATGGGTTAGAGAGAAAAGTGGTGAAATAGGGAGCAATCAGGGGGAAGAACAAAGGGAAAGCAATACAGGAATGTGCAGGAGAGAGATAGGAAAGAACCATAGCTATCCATTTCTTTAACAGTGTAAACTGAAACTATATGCAGAATATTAACTGAATTTGGACTGTCACCTCCACAAAGAGGGGCGACAACAACACAATCATGTTGTATAGTCAATTGGACTGAATCAAGTGTGTCAATAAGACATATCTGTGAAATGGAGAGCTATGTATGGGATGATATTTTTGTGGGACAGGTGCCCATTTTTTTCTTAATTCAGTAAGAGGACTGCTGGGTAAGGGATGTAGGTATATCTGAGTCAGGAAAGTTGGGTAGGTGAGGAAGCAAATGCAAACATACAAGACAAAAAAGACAAGAGACAGGGATGGTGATGGACACAAAAGGATGGGAGACACCATGATTGGGGTGAGGGAGGGGGCAACACAGGCTCATGGACATCAAGCTTGGGAGACAGTGAGAATCAAGTTCTCATCCATTAGATTGTCATCACTGTCCCCTTACTCAACTGGTGGCTCAAGTGCTTGACATCTCCTCCTCCTATGGACCATGAGGGAGATCAGCCTCTTCATCCATCATAGGCATACACCGATGGTGCAGTGCATGACCCTATTCACCATCCCTGGAAACTCCCTGTGGATGATGAAATTATCAAATCTGGTAGTACTCACGGAGGGTACCACGGCACCAGCTTCCAGTGCAGTACAACTAAGGGCACAGGTAGTGCAGGATAGCAAAGGCAATGCTGCCAGGTTAGCTCGGAGCTGGAGCCAGTGGAGTGGAGGCAGGCTGATCCACTGGGGCAAGCCTACTTCACTGTGGGGTGTAGCATTTGGAAATGTGGTACACATGGATGACATGGAGACATATTGATGACACATAATATGCAATAAAAAAGAGAGATAAGAGCTTGGGTGAGAGAAAAATAAAGATAAAATGAGTGCCATCATATGTGACATACAATGCATTAATACAATTATACAACTATTTTATCTGAAGTATTACATTTAAGTATACATCCTAACAGATACACACTATACTACAGATTGTTAAAAGTAATCCTTGAAATGTGCATATATTGCAGATATGCATGCTCCAGTTATACAGTTTACAGATGGCAGCAGGCCATTTTTGCCACTGGTATAGAGTTTTTAATTTAATGTAAATATTATTGAAGAAATAACAGTATTGCATAGCTGTGAATCATGGTATTTACCTTTGACTACAGTCTAATATTGGACTCTTACAACTGGTTTGCATACTTGCTTTTACAGTTGGGATAGGCATGCTCAATTTGATGCAACTCGATAAAATACCAAAAATGATATATTTAACTTTTACTGCAACAGTAACACTAGTCTTCTGCTGCATACATATCACTTGCTTCCCTCAGTCTCTCTGGACAAGCAATATGAGCATGTAAATTGAACTCTCGTTTGATGGGAGCGGGGGAAAGAACATAAAAGAACAGAAGAGCATTATGCTCATCTTCCGATTGGTTGGCTCCTGAGATTCACCTGCAAAAATCAACTGACAAAAGCTGATTTAAGTATACTGTTCTCTGCACTTATTTAAGATTAGAAATTTGTAGATAATTGTTATATATAATATAACGGAGGGAGATAATACTCCCTATCTCTAGCTGCAGTTAGTTGCCTGAAGTGTGAAGAAGTGTAGCAATCTGGATACATTGAAAGTTGTTGCACTGCTTTTGAAATTCTGTGTTAACTTAGCCTGGGGGAGGGGGGGTTCTGCTTGCATTATAATCTGTGCTGGTCACATTTTTTAATCATTCTGCTCATCTTCCGAATGGTTGGCTGCTGAGATTCACCTGCATAATTCAACTGACAAAAGCTGATTTAAGTATACTTTTCTCTGCACTTATTTAAGATTAGAAATTTGTAGATAATTGTTATATATAATATAATAGAGGGAGATAATACTCCCTATTTGTAGCTGCAGTTAGTTGCCTGAAGTGTGAGAAAGTGTATCCATCTGGATACATTGAAAGTTGTTGCACTGCTTTTGAAATTCTGTGTTAACTTAGCCTGGGGGGTTCTGCTTGCATTATAATCTGTGCTGGTCACATTTTTAAATCATTCTGCTCATCTTCTGAGTGGTTGGCTGCTGAGACTCACCTGCATAAATTAAAAGACAAAAGCTGATTTAAGTATACTTTTCTCTGCACTTTTTTAAGATTAGAAATTTATACATAATTGTTATATATAATATAATAGAGGGAGATAATACTCCCTGTCTCTAACTGCAGTTAGTCTCCCACCCCCTCCCTGTTCTTGTTGTGGTATTAATCTTGGTGGCTTTTGAATTACCCACACCTGCTTTAAATCTGTTTTTGGACATTCCTACTGGATCCATCTCATTTGTTCACTCATCTGAGTACAGTGAGATCATATTTTGATTTCAGACACTCCTACCAGTCCCATCTCCTCTGCTGTGTACAGAGAGAGCACCTGGGAAGGACATCCCCTATATCATTTTAATCTGCTCTGTTCCCTCCCTCTCCACAAATAAATAAATAAATAAATAAATAAAAAGAAATTACTTATAGTTTCTTGAGCTGCTCTTACATAACTGTCTTCTACCTTAATTTGCTGTTCTGTGTGCTTTTAAGTGTTCAAGTGCTCTTATTTGATTTTTCATAAACTTGTTTTTGCCATTCTTAACTTATCTGCATTTATTTAAACTGTATTTGCCTTAATATTGCTACACACTCAGGTGTGCTAGCTTGTACTGCATTTAAAGTGGTTTTGCTACTGTCATTAGCTCATTCTTTCTAATAGAGCAAAAACTTTTTGAGAAAGCCAACCCAGTTAACTAAAAAAAAAAAAAAAAAAAAATTATATATATATATATATATATATATATATATATATATATATATATATATATATATATATATATATATGAAACTTACAAGCTTGTTTTCTGCCTTTCCTGTAAGTAGTCTAATCCAGATACAGATTTGCTGTATCCAGGACTGTTTGTAAGTTTCTGTACCCCAAGCCTTCTACGTTGGAGGGAAGCTTTTTAGCTTATCAGTGGGAGTGGTAAGCACTAGGTAGCCTATCTACCACAAGAGTGGTTTCTGGCCCAGAAATTGTAGTTTTTTGGCCATTTGGGAAGTTTTTCCATCTCTTTTAACTTTCTGGTTTAAAAGCCTGCATTTGCGCTTGCTTCCCACCTTCCCTGCAACTAGTTTAGTCCAGATACAGATTTGCTGTATCCAGGCCTGTTTGTAAGCTTCTGAGCCTCCCAAGCCTTTCTGTGTTGGAGGGAAGCCTTCTAGCTTATCAGTGGGAGTGGTAAGCACTAGGTAGCCTATCTACCACAAGATCCAGATCCAGATTCTTAGTTTTAGCACTTGAATTTGCTTATCCGTGCTCAGCACTTGTTCAGAACTTGTTGCAAGCACTAAATAAACTACAAATTACTACAGCACTCACCATTCCTCATTACCTAGAGGAAAACAGTTTTGGTACTTACTTTCCTCACTTGCTTAGAGAAAAACAGCTATTGTACTCACTTTCCTCACTTGTCTAGAGGAAAATATTTTTTTATTCAAACATCTCCAAGGGTCAGCTCCCAGTGTTCTCTCCTGTCTATCTGATGAATCTGGGCATCTTGGGGCAATGTAGCAATTGCCTCATGTACACAGACAACCCTCTCCTCCTGCCACCCAGCACTACAACCTGTGAGAGATGCACTTATCTAGCCAAACAGGAGGTAAAGCTCTCTCCAACCAAGACTGAACTTGATAGTCAAGAGGAGAAGGTAAACACTTGCACCACACCACACTCATCACATAGTCCCACTAACCCTACACCACCAAAATCCACAAATAGAAACACAAAAACATTAGCAGAGGCTCTCAATAATAATCTGCTCAAGAAACAGAGACCTCCAAAGCAGAAATGCAAGCAACCTCCCACCACCAACACAACCCAAATGACACATAGCCCACAGACTCAGTGTGCCACTCAACCACAGCCGATAAGGCAAAACAACATACCCAACACACTAGTCATAGGTGACTCTATAGTCAGGCACACTGATGTCCCACTCACCAGGCTAAACAAGGAGAAGATCACTGTCGGCTGCCTGTCTGGTGCCTGGATCCACCACATAACCCACGCACTCAGGTCACTCCACATGTACAAATATGACTCTGTGATTGTCCATGTTGGTGTGAACGACCTGAGATGTACCTCCCTGGACTACATGAAAAGAGACATGGAAGAACTCTCCGATCTTGTAGACCAGGCAGGTATGACCCTAGCCCTGAGTAGCATCCTGCCATCACCCAGAATGATACCGCAGTACAAGGACAAAATGATTGACTTCAACAATTGGCTAAGCATCTGGTGTCATTCTAAGGGGATCCAGTATCTGTCTGCCTGGGACAACATGGTCGACAGATCACGATGCTTTGCCAGAGATGGCCTGCACCTGTCACCCCTGGGAGTCCGGATACTGGCAAAGGCTCTTGCCACCCCTATAGTGCCTTTTTTAGGCAAGGTTCAAATGACAAATTCACCACCATAACAGGAACAGGCAAGCAAAACTGAGGGTAATGCTACTCAATGCTAGAAGTCTAAATCTCAAAATGCAGTCACTCGAGGCACTCCTTAAAATGGAGAACATCGATGTCTGTGCAGTGACTGAGACCTGGTTCAAGGCTCCAGAGAGCACCCCTGCATTACCAGGCTATAACTCATACCACACTTTTCGGCCGTCTAACCCGGACTGGAACACCAAAGGCAGAGGTGTGTCCATATTCATTAAGGATATTCACACCTCCAGGCTAGTTGGTCAGCATAATGCAGCCAAGGTTATCCAAGTGCAACTAACTCTTGGCAAAACTGCAATCCAAATTGTAGCTTGCTACAGATCTCCCATCATGCCCCAGGATTCCCACTCCTCTTTTGTTGATATACTGGAAAATATTAGGGTTTAACCAAACACCTTACTATTGGGCAATTTCAACTACCCCACCATTAACTGGGAAAACTACTCATGCACCAACTCCTTCACTCAGTGCTTTCTGGAATTCATAAATTCCAATGCCCTGGATCAGCTTATCCACACCCCCACCAGGGGCAACAATATCCTAGACCTAGTCATTACCAACATGAGTGACTGGTATTCCACACCTGAAGTCAACTCCTCGTTGGTCAAATCTGACCATAAGCTATCACCCTAGATATTCACATCCTGCTCCCACCCCCCATTAAGGAAACCATGGTAAAAAAATTCTCCAAAGCCAACTTCATGCTTCTTAAGACAGAAGTGGTGAACTTCATGACACCTATGCAGATGGACAATATAGTTACAATTGCTGAATCCTACACAAATGCACTCTATAAGCACTTACACGAGTGCATGGATCGTGCTATTCCAAACAGACCCAAGATGCTATCCTCCAAAAAAAGGAAGCCAATCTGGTGGTCCCCTGCCATAAACAAACTCTACAACAGAAGGAAGAAATTGTTGCAAAAGAGAGTAAAATCCCATGAGTGGAGGAGCTCCCTGGTCAGCCTCAGCAATAAGCTGAGATCCCTTATAAGATCCTCCAAAGCTAGCTATGAAAACAAGATTGCCACTGATTCTAAGGACAACCACAAAGCATTCTATAGCTATGTCAAGAATCTCAATGTCAACACCCAGATCTGCTCTGAGTTACAGCACAATGGCACAAAAATTACAGAACCAACTGATATTGCCAACATCCTGGAAGATAGGTTCAGTGCTAACTTTACCCCCCTCTCACCCTCTAAAGGGCCCATATCTATACAGGAAGAATGCAAAGTCCATGTAATCACAACTTCACAGGTAAAAGCAGCACTCTCTAATGCCAAAAACTCAGCATCCATGGGACCGGACAACATCCCAGGCTGCATTTTACATGAACTTCAAAACGAACTGGCTCCCCACCTAAGCACCATGTTCAATCATAGCCTCACGTCAGGCTTTGTTCCCACTGAATGGCGCACAGCAACAGTTATCCTACTCCACAAAGGGGGAGTCACCACTGATCCTGGGAACTATCGCCCTATTAGCCTGATGAGCCTGGTCTGCAAGGCCATGGAACGTATCATCATGGAATTCATAAACAAAGTCATTGGTAACCTCCAAACTCTAGACCCCACCCAGTTCAGGTTTGTTAAAGGCAGATCTTGCCTCCTGAACCTGGTCAACTTCTTTGCAGCAGTCACCAAAGCCGTAGACGAGGGTAAGGTGGTTCACACAGCCTATCTTGACCTCGCCAAGGCTTTTGACACCATCCCCCACTCTGGAATTATAGCTAAACTCACTAAACTAGACATAAATCCCTATTTCACAAGATGGGTTGCCAACTGGCTCACTGACTGAACCCACACTGTAAAAGTTGCTGACTCCAAATCTGACTTCAAACCAGTGACAAGTGGAGCACCACAGGGTTCAGTCCTGGGACCTCTCCTGTTTGGTATCTACTTCTCTGAAGTACAGGCTAACAAAGAAGACCTCTGGCTAACAAAGTTCACAGATGACTACAAACTAGGAGCTATAGTCGAGTCCCCAGATGATGTGGACATCCTACAGAGGGGCCTTACTGAGACAGATGCCTGGTGTCAGAGCCATGGCCTCAAGCTCAATGCAAAAAAGTGCATTGTTATCCCCTTTGGTAAAAACTCTGTACCCATGAACTACCACATAGGCAGCAGTCTTTTAACACCGAATGTGTGATAAGAGACCTTGGGACCCAGGTGGACAGTAGTCTCTCCTTTAGTAATCACATAGGCACAGTAGTCAGGAAATCCTTCTACATGGCACACCTCATCACAAAAGGGTTCTCATCCAGGAAAAAAGAGGTCATTGTTCCCCTCTACTCGACACTCATTAGACCCATTATAGAGTACAATGCCCCTTTTGGAATGTACCTCATAAGACATCTGCAGCAGCTGGAAAGGCCACAGAAGTACCTCACAAATAGAGTTACTGGCCTCAAACAGATGGCCTACACTGATCGTCTCAAAAAACTCCAGCTTTACTCTGTAGCATATCGCCTACTCCATATAAAACTATGTCAAACCCAGAGCTGTTGGACATGCTTCACCTAAAGAAATCCCAATCCCTCTGAGCTACACGCTCTACGGACCTAAACATTATCACCACAATAAACAGGACTTGCTGGAGGGATAGATTCCTGTCCCAGAGACTTCTCATACTCTGGAACAGGCTACCCATCTATGTCAAGCAAAGTTCCTCATTAACACTCTTCAGGAAAAATCTTGATGAGTGGATGGGAAATAGGAAATACACCCCGGGGATCACTTCTGTGGCTCTGCTCAACAGGGGCACAGGAAATTAACTTTCTTGGGTTGGAGTAAGCCAGGGAACTTTTTTGGCTAGGTTTACTTAGGCCCTTGGGTCAATAGCCCAGTACCTATCTATGAATCTATGCATACCAGTCTTGCCTATATTTAGCTTTCTACGTCTTACACATACTCTCTTATTGTCATACTAACACAGTTATGGGATGTCCACAGTCTCAAATTCTTGCAACCAGTGGTTGAGAGTATCCCTTTTTCTCCTGTGTAGGTCATTAAAATGATGCCTACATTGCTCTCTGGTCTGTGGTATACAAGTAGCACTGGATACAACTATTCCATGCCTCAGGCTTGTATTGGGAGCCAGAATAGTCCCCCTGCAGAAGCCTTTGGTTGTGGTGCTTTTTTAGGCAAGGTCTCAAGAACAAAATTTCCAATGGGAAAATATCACTCACAAATAAATTAAAGGTTATGTTGCTAAACACCAGGAGTTTAAAGAGTTTAAATAAGAAACTGCACTCTCTGGAAGCACTCCTCTCCCTGGAGGATGTTGATGTCTGTGCAGTCACAGAAACTTGGTTCAGGACTGCAGAGAGTATCCCAGCCTTGCAAGGCTACAATGCTTTCTAAACTTTCAGACTGCAAAATCATTGTGTGAGAAGGAGGAGGCGGAGTATCTATCTTCATCAAAGATAAATACACCTCTAGACTGGTTAGACAGGAAAACTCCATGGAGGTACTTCAAGTTCAACTAAGTGTGGGAAAGATCCCTTTTCAAGTTATTGCAAGCTATAGGCCCGCTTCAATGAGTCAAGATACCCATGTTGCTTATTTGGACCTACTTGAGTCAATCAAATTACAACTAAACACTCTAGTCATGGGTGATTTTTAACTGTCCCTCCATTGACTGGGAACCCTATATGAGTACCAACATGCTCGCACAAAGGTTCCTGGACTTTGTTAACACTAATGCCCTGGAACAAAAAGTATATAACCCCTTAAGGGGCTCAGATATTTTTGACCTTGTCCCTCAACAACATGGTGACACTGGACCACCATAAGTATAGGACCCTCACTGGTTAAATCTGATCACAAATCGGTCACATGTGAAGTAGCTATAACACCTGAACCCTCTTAGGTGAAATCAGGCTAAATAATTTCACTAAAGCTAATTATACCCTCCTAAGGGATGGCATAAATAATTTCCATATGGCATTAACAGCTGTCTTAAGGTATACACAAATGCCGTGTACAAATACTTATACAAATGTATTGACTCAGCTGTACCTGATAGGATCAAAACAAGATCTTAAAGAAAAAACAAGCCTCCCTGGTGGGAATCTTGCATTAATAAGTTATACAACAAGAGGAAGAAGTTGCTGTCTAAGAATAAAGAGAGAGATCCCAGCACTGGAAGAACACCCTCCTCTGCTTGAACAAAGAAATAAGGCAACTTGTAAAATCCTCTAAGGGCAACTTACCTTACCAGGCACCTGCAGCAACTTGAGAGACCTCAGCGATTTCTATCCAAGAAAATTCAGGGTCTCCAGCACGTCATACATTGACAGAATTAAGTCAGTGTCACTGTACTCAGTAGCATACTGACTACTTAGAGGAGACTTGTGCTTGGCCTGCAGAGCAATCTCGGATCCAAACCTAATGGAAATGCTGCACATCCACAAGTCAAATGGGACAAGGGTCACCCGCTCCAGGGATCTTAACCTGGCCTGCGACATAAATAGGACCTGCTGGAGAGACAGATATGTCCCTCAGAGGTTGCCACATCTCTAGAGCAGGGTACCAGTTCACATCAAACAAAGCCCATCTATGACCCTATTTAAGTGTGGCCTGGATGACTGGATGGGAAACTGTAAATTTCTGCCGGGGATTTTACCTATGACCCTCTTAGATATGGACAATCATTGCCAACTGAGATCTCAAGTTTAGGCAAGATCCTTTATGTTGGGTTTCTCTAGTATTATATTGGGTGCACATTGATAGCCTTATAAAGACCTTCAGGTCAATAACCCAGTAACCACATATGATCCTATTATTAACTTATATTGGTCTTAAAAAGTTAGACAGTTGATAGCATCAACATTTTCCTGCTTTATTGTGAATGATCTTGTGAGGGTTGTGAAGTTTGAAACTGCTATGTGTATCATTACTTTGTAACTTCTCACTTTAATGATTTTTTAATACAAACATATGGTGCTAAATGGAGGAATGCAGTGACCATCACTACTTTTGACTGTGTGAATCTTTGATGCCTGAGACCTGCTACTTAATAATGGACACATATACGTCAAATAAGTCTCTGCTGTAACATGTTAAGGTAATTCCTGTACAAATCTCCCACCTTTTACTTGGTTACACTACCAAGTAACAACATGCAAGGATATGCCAGTCATTTGTATTATTACACAATACAGTTTGGGTTCAACACTTACCTTTTAAATACAGCAGTTGCAACAGTTTTAATTCGGGGATGACTCTATCTGATGCTAGCAGTACACAGCCAATACATGGGTAAGCAAAGGTTGTGACTGTTGTCTGGCATCAAAGTTACCATATGTATGTGCATAGGAGGAAGGTTTTAGGCCCTTAGCTGGTGAGTGAGTGTGCTATGCATTGTCTCTTAGCCAATGCAAGGGCATATTGAGCACACATACATTTGTCTACACTCACAGCAGCTACTTGTTCCCCCCCGACTCCTTACTTGCATGTGGCTGTGGTGACCTTTGCACTGGCGGTGGGATGTCTGCTCCTTCCCCTTGTGGATCCTGCTGAAGCTGTTTTCACAGGATGATGTTGTGCAGTATGGCACATACTGTGACTATTTCAGTACATGTCAGTGGATTGTACTGGAAGACTCCCCTAGATGTAGCCAGACACCGGAAATGTGACTTCAGCAGCCCAAAAATATGAGCCATTATATTTTTAGTTTAACCATGTGCTTCATTATGGCATTCTTCAGTGGGTGTGTGTGCATGTCGGATAGGTGTCATCAGCCATACTTCCAGTGCATAACCTGCATCCCCCAGCAAATGACTCTGTAGGATATCCCCCTTAGCGAACATCTGATACAGTTGGGAGGCGTGCTAGATATGTGAGTCGTGGTAACTGCCAGGGTTGCCAGCACACATGTTCAAGATGATTTCCTTGGCAATACACACCACTTGGCAGTTAATAAAGTGAAAGCCCTTACAATTAATATAGAGCCTTCCCTTTTCCCTGTGTGGTGCCTTAATTTCTACATGTTTGCAATCTATGGCATTCAGTATTTCAGGGTAGTGTGCTACAGGGTAGAACTCCTGCATATTTCTGGCCCTATTCTCAGAAGTGCAGGGCATAGCATTCAAAATTTAAGAAGGATCCTGGATGCTGATGCCTGTTACACCCCAAGCATGTCCTTTGTTGGTATCTGAAAGGTACCTGTAGCTAAGATTCTAAGTGCTACACATAACTTTGTCTCTGCTGGGATGGGTTCCCCTCAGTTTGCCCTGGCTCTGAGTTGAGGACAACAGAGGTTGCAAAGTTTCTGTAGTGCTTTTCTATCCATCCTGTAGCACTCTACAGTTTCCATTTTATCTAGCTTGTGATAAGTTACCAGGGATATGAAAAATCTTCTCCTTCTTGGCCGTGGTCTATTAGTAGTAGCAGCAACATAGATTTCAGCCTATTGCACACACACATGAATTAAAGCAACAGCAGTCCCTAACATTGTTTTTGTGTAGACTCCTTTCTGTGGCTGTATTCCAATAGGTTTTGGAATTCAGAGGAAAAACCAGCACTGAGTCTACACGGTTGCTTTATAGCTTGCTGAATAGCTCCTCCACCTTGGATTGGTTGATTAGCATATAGTTCAGCTGCTTATGCAGTAATTTGCATGCCATGGTGTTTACCTTGTTTGCACGGTTGTAGCGGGTCTATATCACATCATCAAAAGGTCAATTCAATGAACGGCATGTCATCAAAAATGCCATTCATTGAATTCCACTCATGACGGGGGCTGCATCCCGCCTTAAATTATATATACCAACTCTGAGAATGCACTACAGTGGGGAAAGGGCAAATTTCTTGATCCTCACTGTACCGCCATCTCAGTATAAACAGTTCGATGAATGGCATGCTCAATGCAATTCCACTGAAAATGCCATTCGGTGAACTAACTTTTCGCTGAACTGATAGGGACCCATGTGTGGCTCTACACACCATGTAGAGCCACTTACTGAATCCAAAATGGTGCACTACCATGTACGTGTCAGTGTAAATGGACCATGTAGGCTTTAAAGAATATGGCTGATAGATAGATTAGATAGATAGATAGATAGATAGATAGATAGATAGATAGATAGATAGACAGACAGATGGAGATATATAGACATAGATAGAGATATACACACACATCTATGCCCAGCATGTGTATCAATCTCTCTCTCTATAACATATAACTATAATATATATATATATATATATATATATATATATATATATATATATATATATATATATATGTATATATGTATAAGTCTACCATGTTTTATCGAAGTTTCAAAAATTCGAAACCCATATGGCTGAGACTATATGATTGAGGTTTTGAAACTTTGAACACTGTAATTGAGACTGCTGTACAATGCAGAATGGGAGATTTACTGTTTTCCTCGCTATAGTGCAATCTCGGAGTTGGTATATGTAAGCAGCAGGGGGTGTGGGGGGTACAGAGGGGCTTGCTCCCCTGCATAAACAAAAAAGTAAAGTTTTTTGTTTTTGTTTGGTGGTTTTGTTGTGTTTTTGTAGTTTCAAAACTTTGATCATATGGTCTCGGTCATATGGGTTTTGAAGTTTTGAAACTTTGCTAAAACAACATAGACCCATACATATATATATATATATATATATATATCTATATCTATATATATATATCTATATCTATATATATATATATATATATATATATATATATATATATATATATATATATATATATATATGTACACACACACACACACAAACGCATGCACACACAAACACACACACACGCGCACATATGCTTACACACACACACACACACACACACACACACACACACACACACACACACACACACACACACACACACACACACACACACACACACACACACACACACAC
>NC_056728.1:1236074264-1236166764 GCF_019279795.1 Protopterus annectens
TCTCCAACTCTGATCTTGCATTTAATTTTATTCATCTTGAGCCTATATTATGTTTCTCTCTGTGTGATTGTTAACTTTCTGTCTCCTGTCTTTCTCTTCTACCAGTGTACCCCAGATGAATTTATTATCAGTGATGTCATCAAGAATAGCAGGCCTATCATCTATTCTGCAGCTTTCTGAAAAACTTCAGATGATGAGAATACACCATATGGCAAGGAAAGAAATCTGCAGCTTCCATTAAGCATATTAAATGCACAAAGATTGCAACTTTGTTTCATATAACCTTATTTGAAAAACTTTTGTAGAAAAGCAATGAGCATTTACCATATCCTTGAGAAGTTTTTTCTGTACTCGAAGTGAGTAATAATCCTTTTTTACTGTATATTTTACTTGGGCCTTGTATGTGTTGTGAGTATTTGCATACAGAAATCTTGTTGGGCCTGCGCTGCCTACAGTAACAATGCAATTTGCTCAATGTGTAGATTCAGCCTGTTTCACAATCTCACGTGTGCTTTCTGTTCTGTGAAGTTAAGCCCGCAGAAACTTTTCTGGGAGAATGTATTATTGGTATCATGGTAGGATAGAATATAACACACACCTACCAAACATATTAGTTTATATTCCAACAATTTGAAGTTGACTCTTGTAATTATTATTTTTTTTTACAAGAAAAATGTTCTGACCCAGAAAGACATCCACTGGACAGAGTAATTAACTTACCTGCACAAGAAAAAAAGTAGCTTGTCTTTCACACTTAATGATTCAAAAGTTTGAGCAGAGATTATACAACATCCTGTCCAAGTGTATAACTTAAAAACAGCCCTCTTATTTTTCTTTTGTGGGTTACTCTGTCAAATATAAACTTGATTCTTTTTGTTCTAGTGTATATTGATCTTCATACTTCTGCACACTGCACATGATATACTTTTTCCACATATATAATGCCCACAAATAATTTTCATGGTTCTGTTCTACCGCATACATTATCAGTAAACTGCTTTAAACAACATGCCTGAGATACAACTTATCTCCTCTACAAATGAAAAATAAGGTTGAGTTTTCCACAGACTGTCATTTTCTGCAGTGACTACCTTTCATGGAACCTTACTTTAACATTCTAAACTTTGAATCTTGTTCAATACAAGTGAAATTCTCTACAATGCCATTCTGTGCAATGTATTGTCCTACATTTCAAAGACTTTAGTTAAATGATTTTTCATACCATGAGGCAGGGAAAGGTACTTTATTAAACTATATTTATATTTATACCTCATTCAAAAGATTTAGGAAACTTCTTTTCACTGCGTACCATTCCCCATGCAATTTACCACATTTCTAATTCCTCTTTTATTTGTTTAACTTGACATGAGGTAATGTCACTGTCTCTTAACACATAATTTGTCTTTTCTTAATGTTAAATCTGCTTCTTACAACAGTTAGCCCCAAATGTGAGTGTCATATTAAACACAAAATTGTGTCTCGTACTAATGAATCTTATTACTCACAAAACTTACAGTATTTTTTATACTTTAAGTAAGCATGTATTCTCCAGTACTTCCATGTGGCCACATAGGGTCATAGGTTTAAACAGATTGTTACTAGGCTATCAGTCAGTAGAGGTCTTACAAGTCTAGCCACACACCTCAAACCATTTGGATTCCAAGTAGCATAGGGGAGGATCATGTTTGCAGGCGGGCAGCTAAGGATTTGTAAGGGGTTGTTACTTAGGATAATACTTTTCTTATTGACAGCTTCTGTCCATAAAGAACATGGAGGACAGGCCGGGACTAAATTTATGATTTCCCATCCCGTTGTCAAAGGTTTTGTTTGAATAGGGCCATTGATGAACTCTGTTTTACATAGATGGGGAGCCTATTCCATTATGCGGGGATCCTTTGGGACATATATCTGTCTTTCCAACACATTCTGTTTATGTTACAAGCTAAGTTCAGAACCCTGGAGCTAGTGTTTCTGGTGCTGTTTCTTTTGTGCATGTGCAACAGATTCAGCATGGAGGGATATGAGGAAGCTTTGTAAGCCAGGCAAAGATTCTCTCTCTCAGCAGCTTGTAGGAGGCTGAATACAGAGACAGATTCTTTATGCAATCAGTGTAGTACAGGGTATTCATGCCCTGAATTATCCTTGTGAGAAATCTTTGTGGGCATTCCAACTGCTGCAAGAGCCTGGGTCGGTACATGCCAAAGGGAGCATTGTATTCAATGATAGGTCTGACAAGGGCAGAGTTGAACGGTACTATAACTTCCTTAGTCCTGGATTCCATACCGTTACCTACAAGTTGGGTGACAGAGAATGATTTTCTTATTACCTTAGCTAATGTCGGTCAAAGGTCATATTACAGTCTATATATTTTCCTAGATCCCTTACTATTGTGTCAACTCTTGGGCATTTACTGATCGAGTAATTAACTTGCATTGACAGTTTCACAGAGGGCATTATATGGGGAAATCTATAATAGCTCCCAATTTACAGTCATCTGCAAACTTGGTAAACTGAGGCCTTTAATATTAACTTTGACTTTCAAGAAGTAGATGACAAACAGGTGCGGTCTCAGCACGGAGTACTGGAGTTCTCCGTTGGTAACTAGTCTCTTGGTGGAGGTGGCCTCACCAATCCTGACTTCTTGGGTCCTGTCTGTGAGCCAGTCGGCAATCGAGTGAGTTATGTAAGGGTTTGAGAGCTTGTCAAAAATGCCTGAGTCAAGATATGCTGTATGCACTGTTTTACCCTCATCCATTGCCTTTCAAAGAAGTCTACCAGGTTAAGTAGGCAAGACCATCCCTTAACAAAGCCAAATTGTGATGGGTCCAGTGTCTGTAGGTTGCTAATGTCCTTGTTTATCACTTTCATGATAATTCGTTCCATGGTTTTGCATATTAGGCTTGTTAAACTGATGGGTCTGTAGTTCCCTGTGTCAGTCCTCCATTGACTTGGGACATAGCCTGTTTCATGGCTGTAGTTGAAGAGTTCCTCAAGTGGTCCTGATAGGTCAGATTTTAGACTGTTCAGGAGGCAACCAGCAATGTTATTGAGACCCATAGAGGTGGTGTTCTTGGCTTTAGCGAGTAATGCCAACGCCTACCTGGTCCTTGCTAATAGCTGGGGGGGAGTATGTTGGAGGGGATTTCAACTGGTAGAACTGGGGGTGGGGGGATGAAGTTTGAGATGAATTTCTCAGCCAGTAGATTTGCCATGTCACCCTGATCAGTGTAGTTGGTATCTCTCAACACCAGTTCAGCTCACAGTAGTGTGCTACCACTAAGGTTTTGGACATAGCTAAAGAAAGCTTTCTGATTGTCCTTAGCTTGCAAGACTATCCTGACCTCATTGTTGGCCTTGTTGGACTTAATTAGATCATTTAGTCTCTTGTTTAGTTGTATAAGAGAGTATTTGTCTTTAAGGGAATTGCTTTTCCTGATTTTGGCTGCGGATTTTCTTCTATTATATCCCTTGTTTGGGTGAGGATTTCAGCAATGGGGTTTGTTTTTAGTGTTTGTTTTGGGTTTATTTCTGGCAGATATGGCAGCCTTTTTGCAGCCATTCACATGACATTCTGTGAATAATTCTGCACAGGTAGCTATGGTCTCAGGGTTGGGGGAACCTTGAATTTTGACAAGCTGTCACTTAACAGTATGCAGTTTGCATTAGAATAGTTCATAAGTGTTACTGGTTTAGCTGGATTTTCTAGATTATTTTTACTTCAATTGAAACAGCTTTGTGATATGAAGTCACGAGTGAGGATGTGACACAAGGATTGGGGGGTTGGGGGCTGGGGAGTGTTCTCCCATGTTGGTGAGTACCAGATCCACCATGTTTGATCCTCTGGTTGGAGAGTGCACTGTCTCTTCCATGATCTTTGTCTTAATAAAGTTTAGGAAGCATTGTACCTGTGAGTTCAAGGCAGTGTACATTTCCAGTCTGTAGAGGGGTATTTAAAGTCAAATGAATAGGGTGTTTGATTGGATGGTGAGTGCCTCTATTAGGTTTAGGTAAGAGTTGTGAGACTCTAGGGACATAGATGGTGATCTGTAGCTAGTCATGATATGATGAGGGACCTTACGTATGACTTGAACATGGACGAGCTCCATGGTATCATCCTCTTAAACCAACATCGAGGTATGTTTGTTGTAACATAGATCAAAACATTTCCACCTTTGGCCCAAGTCTATGCTGTTATTGCTCTAAATGTGTGAAAGGCACTGTAGCCTTGCACTTGCAAAGTACTATCTATGGCTTTAAACCAAGTCTCAGTCATGGCACAGATGTCTACAGTCTCCAGAGTGAGGAGGCCTTGAAAGGTGTGGAGATTTTGTTCAGGCTCCAAGCATTGAGCAGTAACATCTTAAGGTTGCTTGTAGACTTTTTCATTATGTTGGTAGCTTTGTCTTTTTGGCAATGCCTAAAAAGGCTCTAAGGAGATGGATAAAATTTTAGCCCATATACAAAAGCATATGGGGGTCAGTTGCAATCCATCCTTGCCAAAGCAACATGGCCTCTCTCCAAGCTAACAGATAATGGATCCCTGATCTGTCTGTTTGACTATCTGTCTGTCTATCTGAATATTAGAGCCTGAGATGTTAGTTAGTTCAAGAGTGAATTCATGGATCCCCTGTGGTCATCAAGGCTGACTTTAAAGAGGGGTACAGTGGGAGCTTATTCAATAGGTAGGGAATCATTTGGGATAGACAGCTATCCTTTCACGAGGCTCTGTTAGTATAACATAGCATAACGTTTTTAAAGTGGGTATTGGTGGAACCATGGGACTCAAAAATATGTAACAGACTGAGCAGGACTATCACATACAGCCTTGTAGGCCAAGCAGAGGTTGCCACAAAGGAAGCTACAAGGGATGAAGCAAAGTGATACAGCTTTTAACCAAAGGAGGTCATCCCAGAGGTTTTTCATGGTTAGGAAATATTGTGTTTTTTCAAGCTTGGCAATGGCACCCCATCAAAAGCCTGAGGCTTGAAAGTGAGAGTACTAAAACTATAAATAATTAAATGTGGTCCTGCAGGTAACTTGGTGAAGTGTGAAATTCACTCCTGGCCATTAAATGCATTTTTTGTGGGGGCAAACACCCTTGGATCCCCTCCTCCATCTTCACTGCTTATATATACTAATTCCAAGAATGCTGTAACTTGCAGAAAGGGGAATTGTCAGATATAGAGCAATTTCAGACTTAGTACATATTTCCCTGTCATTGCACTTAATTACTTGAAATTTCAGGACTCACACTATCAGGTCTAGAAAATAAGTTGGGAATCCCTAAGCAGTATATTTGAATAGGAGCATATTGTTGGAGACATTGTATTCTATTATAGGGCATGATTAGGGAAGAGTAGTGGGCATACCACTCAACCTTTTAGCAGAAAAAATCTGGGCAAAGTAAAAAATAACGGGGAACAAGGACCCAAAAACAGGGACAAAGTTTAAAAATTGTTTTTATAAGCTTAGAAAGTTGCTAGAATAAAAGGTCTTGTGTTACCATGCATTTTTGGAAAAATATGAAGTCTGAAACTCAAATGCCTGTCATTATTTAGTGAATTCAATCCTCCCTGATTTGCTACACAAATCCAGAAAACCACAAATTTTATAATGAACATACCAAAAAATTATGAGTCAAAAAACTGGAGAGATGAGAGGTATGCTAGTGGGAAATGATAACTGTACTGGAACCTATATACTTTTAATAATTAGTTGGATTAAGCAGGAAGTTTTCCTAGAAATAGTTGATATCTGATGGCCAAAAGAGAGCTTATTGTCATGTTTTCTGTCTCTAATAATGCCATTGACTTTGAGGAGGGTATAATTTATTTGGCATTCATAAAAGTTTTGCAAATAAAATGACACATTTCATATGCAGAAAGTCCTAAAATGAAACACAGTACACTGTACAAGTGTTTATATCAAGCCTACTGCTTTGCACAGTTATATTTCAGTAAACAACAGAACAACCCACAGTATCACACCTGACTGAAATATGAATTCTGTCTGGGATTATATAGCTTGTGAAGATAATTTCTCTAATACACTGATACAAATCAACAGGTGAAATGGAACACAAACAAGGTATCCCAACACTGAGTCAAAACCTTCTGATACTGTGCTTGTAAATAGCTACACACATCTTTAGAGGAAGGGCTTGTATATTAGATGTAGTGGCCAACTTCAGTTGCCTATATATTACATACAGGTTTGTGCATCAGTGTTCTGCACAATATTGATACCACCTACTATCCACTAAGTCAGTGTATCCAAAAAAAAAAAAATAAAAACAATAATACACCACCTGGCTTCTGCAGAAACTGTCTGCAGTCAAATGTTCTCTTTGCATTTTGTGTACACATGCCAGCTCATGTCGAAGAAGCCTTACAAAAACTGCAACTTAAAAGGGTGCTGCAAAGCATATGAAGAGAATGACGTAATTACTTCTCTTTAGACAATTTGATATGTCACATGCTACCTGCCATTTGATGGAATAGTAGCTCTTGCTGTTAATGTGTCACTGTCGAAGGACACCATGTAAGGCCTTTATTGTCATATCTCTGAAATCTATGTTTTGCAGCATTTTCTGGAGGTGGACAATGTCATAGAAGCTACCTGTGGTAGTGGTTCTCCCATGCTATCATGGGGAAACAGGTGTTCATCCACGTGGCAACAATTTACTGAAAAATGTCCTCAGTTTTCTATAGGCAGATACATGTGATATACTCAGTGTGTCCCTTGCCTGTCCCTTAAAGGTTCCTTTTGCTAGAATAGTAAGTGCTACACATTCCTTGGCATCCACAGATATGGGAAGTCAAATCATTACTACAGATCTAATTTCTGGTTCATACAGGTCAGCTAATGCATATCTAATCTCACTCCACACGAAAGGTGTCTAGGGTCTGCTGGTCTGTGAGCTGATGAAGTGTTCTCCTCCACTGGTACTGTTTCTGCTTGTGCTTTCCACCACACCACTGAACTTCCATCTACAGCTATCAGCATTTGGACTTATCAAAAGATGCTGTGTGGCATCTGTGGTTTCTCTGAGTGTTTTTATCAGATGTAAGTCTACAAGTTTCCTCATGATTTTTGCTTTATACCCAATCACAAATATTTGTGCAGCTTTGCACATGATGTGTATGAATTGTGATCTCCTTTCAGTGACCTGCATTTTCATCTCATTACATGTTTTTTAGGCTGGGCTCCTTCATTTGCATGTCATTATATGCTAATTTACAGTGCAATTCCATGAGATGTACTATGCAACTTGACTATGAATAGCAGCTGCACATACTCATGCATACAGCTATACAGACACATACACAGACACACACACACACACACACGCACACACACACACACACACACACACACACACACACGCGCATGCACACACACACACACACACACACACACACACACACACACACACACACACACACACACACACACACACCGCTCGTGCAAATCATTAAAAATGTTTCCTATATACAATATAGTTCATCCAAGGATTATAAGAGGAAATGAAAACATTAATTTACCACCTGCTCATGGAGAAACTAGCATGGGATGGTGTTAAGGTAAATCCCATGGAACCATAAATTTCTTCTAGCATTATTTTTATTTTTACAAAAAAAAACACTGAAACGCAAAATAAAAAAAAAATGTACAGAATCTGCTATGAATGTATTTGGAAACTAGGGTGCCTATGATAACATGCATACATTTTCTTAATCTAGAATGACTGTTAACAGGTAAATAGATATAAACTTTCAGTAATATGCAATCTTTGTTCATAAGAGATACGTCATTGCAAGTACATGGGGTAACAGAGTTGCCCTCTGATCTTGTCAATCTGCTTAGAAGGAACAGAAGTAATCTTTATTATTAATAAACACACAACAGGCCAGATATCTGCGGATATTATTTAAAGAGAAACATTTTTTTATTAAAGAAGCATCACCTTGTTCGATAGCACAATGCAAGATTACTGCAAATTCCAGTTGTAATGCAACTGTGGGATTGCTTATCACTTATTACAAAATATAACTGGCTACTATCTATAAACATCAGACTTATATCTGCCAGTATTCAGAATCATTATATCATGACCTTTCTCTGACTGTTTTATGAAGCCACACCATTTAAAGCATTCCTGAGAGCAAATCTTTTATTATTTCTGTTCTACAGTGAACTTCTATAAATGTTACCTGCATCAACAATTGTTATATTTTTATATGTTTCTGCAGAGCAATTCTAAGTATTAAAAGAAATTTTGAAGATAAGTCAAGAAATTGGGTAAACCATGCATTCAGCTACAAATACACCGCTTGTTTTGTAACAATGTCTTTTGTTAATCAGGAACTGCCTTTGTGGGTGTGTAGTGAAGGACCATGATAATATCACAAGGTGACTTCCTTAGGAAGGACTCACCTTGCCAAACTCCGTTGTTTTTTTTTTTCAAATCAATATACAAGCAATGTAACTGACAAACAGCCACAACTTTTCTTCTGCTCTGTTTTACCCACAACTCTTGGGGATGATGACCTGGCAAGCCACTATTTTTTCTCCATTCAGATTTCGTGACTGATACTGCTGTAAGCACCAGGTGTAGTTTGTTTGTTTTTTCTTTGCTCGGATCATGGTCAAAATTGAGTCCATTTGGGTTAATCCAGTTTAGAGATTAAGAAGCAAACAAATAAAATCTGTTCTGGAAAGTGTGTAATGCATGCATTCTTTCCCTCAAACATTGAAGCAGCTATCAGAGAAACACCAGTAAACAGAAACTGAGAGGCTTGGAATGTTTGATATTGCCAAGCATAGCTGCTTCTTTTGCATTGCTGTAAATCATTCGTATTAACAACTGCCTTTCTACTGAATTACCTGTCTTGACTAATGACACTTCTTTGTTTAAAATATCCTCACCAAAACAAAAACCTCTGTATCTTACATTAAATGGTTATTCCCTAACTTTCACCACTCTGTGCTTATTCATTCATTTAATCTGAAGCAAATATCTAAGGTCTACACAGTGATACATGTATGTGCGTGCGTGTGTGTGTGTGTGTGTGTGTGTGTGTGTGTGTGTGTGTGTGTGTGTGTGTGTGTGTGTGTGTGTGCACGCGCACACGTGCACATGTGAACTTAATTATAGACAACTGTGAAAAAATACTATGTATTGCAGATAAAAATGGAAGCGTTTAAGAGTTTATAGGCAATATTTTAGTGATGTGGGACAACAGTTTTGGAATGTTACTCTAACTTGATCAAATTCATATGGAATTAAATAGATTCATAGGTAAATAAGTACTTGACTAGCTGTCCTTTTTGATCATTTTAAATCTAGCTATTTCCCTTAGTGAGAATCAAACCATGTACTTCTTGACTGTGAGGTAAACATCATAACCATTTTCTGAGGTAAGAAGGAATCACATTAAAAAAAACTGAGTCAGGCAAACAAATTTTAGGCTCTGTGTGGTTTCATTAGAATTGCTTGGAACTCTGGATTGTTTCTAGGCAGTGGTATTTTCTGTATTTTAATTTATCTGCAACATAAATGTGTTTACTGAAAGCTCCACAACAGTGTTGTAGACAAATAAAAATGTACAAAGTCTGTCTAGCATTTGGCACAGAGGGTTAAGGCTGTGAGTGGAAGTTCCTGTGGTACAGAGTTTGATTCCTTTGCTCCTTATTTGCCTAGTGTGCTCACTTGACTCAATAGTGCCTGGGGAGACTGGGAATAAGGGCTAGGGTCCTTCGGACTGTAAGCCTATGAACCTACCTGTTCTAATGCTTCTAACTAAAATATAGTTATGTTTGGCAGGTATAGCATAATAAATAAAAGGAACAGATATGTGTACCTTTTTACAGTCCTAATGATATATGTTCTACCTAACAAAAGGGTAAATGTAAACATTTATGTCCTCACTGACAGAGGAATGAATTTAGGTATATGCAAATTTTGAGTGCTATGATTTTGGATCCTCTGCTATTATTTTATGGTTCCATGCTATTATTTTGAAAACTTAGAGGTTGAAAGTTATGCATTATTCTTTTATTGTCTCCCTACTGGAACAGTTTTTCTTCCATGCTGTTTTATCCTCTTCCCTTACTTTTGCTATCAAATATAGCTCTCCCTGTGACCCACCTTTGCCTCCCATAGCTGCAGCTTACCTTTCCCTTTGTCTTCCATTTCCTGAGAAAGTGCATTTTTACAATCACTTGCAAGGCTGCTCTGAATGAAATATGCATCGTTCCTCATGTATCCCGTGAACTGCACTCACAAGTCGTTGCTAGGTTACATGTCTTGCTGATCTGATGTGTTGTGGACATTTTCATGTTGATACCCATCTGATCCATCCCCCATCACCATGTACCACATTTTCTTAATATGTACTTCTAAGATAGTAGTATTACATTTCATGGCCAAGTAAAACAAGCATTAGATTTTTTACATAGAAGGACTAATGATTTTCTGTAACCTTTTGCAAGTTAAACTGCAGCAACAGTAGGAATCACCATTTTCAGACAGTTGCTGGTACATATGAGCACATGCAAACACATCAACCTCCTTCTGAAAACAATTTCTTCCTTGGTTTTCTTGAAAAAATACAACAAGTATTGACATACATGTAGTAAAGTTTCAAGGGTCATGAAAGTTATAAAGTCTACACATGCACAAACAAAGATTTAATTAGTGCTGCGGTTTATCACTTAAATGATAAACTCCCTTCTGTGCCAGAACAATGTTGGAATGTGACATTTGTTTAGTATGACAGTGACCTTCCCAGCATACTTTAATAACTGCCAAAGTCACAGGCTTGACTATTTGCACTAACAGCATGTATAAACAAGCACAGTAAAGTATTTTTACACAGATATTTGCCACAGAACCTGAAGACAGCTGGTTTCATGAATACAGCCTCATATCATCATCTTGCTTTCTTAAAAATGACTGGTACATCCCACTGACAATTAACTGTTTGGCACCAGCTGTCTTACAACTTACTTACACACAGTCTGTGCAGTTTAAAATTAATAACATGCAACCAGCAATAAAATCAACACATTTTCCTTCAGACTTTTCAACCACGGAAATGCTAAGAGGAAAGCACTACAAAATCACTAACTGGATTAGTAGTAAGGCATATATTATCTACAGACAGCCTTATGCTTGTTGCCTTGCTGTGGGTAGAATTATTTATTTAAGCAATAACCAATGACATTGGTGTGGTATATTAAGATTTACCCATGGTTGGTGTGGTTTAATCATGAGGGCGAAGTCCGAGTGATTAAATAAAGCCAACCGTGGGTAAATCTTAATATGCCACACCACGGAGTCGGTTATTGCTATTATACAATGACATTATTTAAATAAAAAAATAGTTTTCTTAAATAATCCCTTTGTATAACGGCGCTGTGCTGTTCTTCCATGGTTGGTAATATCCTGGTGCCTTTTTTTGATGTACTGCACATGTGTATGGGACTTGTGTTCCCACGCATACTCAGTCCATCAGTGCTTTGGAAAGGAAGCAACGGGGAAAAGAAGGTCTCCATTGCTCCGTTTTTCTTTTCTTTTTTTTTTTTTTAATAAAAAAAAAGTTTTGGACAGTTTAGGGGTAGGAGAGAGACAGAATGGAGGAAATACAAGGAGAAGCAGGTACGCGTCTTTAGTTTTGAATAACGTACCTGATTTTCCTAGTATTTTCTCCATCCCGTCTCTCTGCTACATCCGTAGTCTGGATTACAGATATTTTTTGTTAAAAAAAAAATTAAACTTACAGTATATAGCAATGTAAAAAAGTCTGGGCGACCGGACTTTTTCCCATTGGTATATGCTAGGATTTACAACGGGCACACTGATGGGGCTGACCAATCAGCGTGCTCGTTTTGGAATATTAATAACTAGTCATTGTATAATTGTTAATTTTGTTACTTATTTATTTGCATTTGTTAACTGAGATGGTCCAGTTATACAAAATGCCTCTTTTCAGTGGAGTCCCAGAGAGGAAAGCTACATAGTTATAAAAGGCAAAATAAAAGAAGCTAGTTTAGACAAACATAATAAAAATAAACATAGTAGGTACAGATACTATATAACTTGGATGAGAAATAAAGAAAAACATAAGTATAACAATTATGTTAACACACTGCATGAAACAGCTTTACTAGGGAATAGATATCAAAGTGTATGGAATTCCTTTATGGTTAAGTTATATCAGCATTTGATAAGTAAAAGGCAATGCTAGTATTGCAAGTAGGGATTAAAAGATAGAAATCACTGGGTAGAAGAAAGAAAAAGAAGTATATAGGTCATGTTAGCATGTCTGGTCCTTTAAAAAGTAAAGAGGGAAGATTTATAAGGAGAAAAGTATTAAAGTAAGTCTTTTATTGAAGTGAAGACTTATTGGTATTTGTTTGCCCCTATACATTTTTGAGGGATTTTAGTTAATGTAGGTCAATATTTATCGTAAGAACAAGCTGCAGTAAGTAGCTATTACATTTAAAGTTATTACAATTACTTTAAATCTTTTAAGAAAGTGAACCACATGAAAATGTTACTTTCAGTAAGGGAGGGGGAGGGACACAAAGATAAAATTCTAAAAGCTACATAGTAATGAATTATAAAATATGTATTGTTAAAGCACCTTTTAGAGAACCTCTAAATTCAGACCAAGTTGCAAGTAGCAGTGTTTGTTAACCTATATGGTAACCTTTTATCCAGCAAGTATCAGAAGCCCCAGCCTTTGATATCAGACAGTAGCTTTCCCTATGCACACAGGTAAGGTTTTACAAGCTCGGTTCACAGTCAAAGCTTGTGGTTAGAAGATCTCTTTGAGATGACTGGCAGAAATGCTAGAACTCTGATGGCCAGTTACATCATGCTTTAATAGGCAGGTTTTCCTGGGTGCACTCTCTTTATTTTAGGTTCAGGTGCTGTGCAAAAAGGTGAGAAGGCATGTACACTGAGAATAATTCCTTTAATGAAGTACAGTTTGCAATAGGAATGCAATTTATCATCTTTTCATCTTATTTAAGGGTATCTGTTTTATCAGGACACAACTATAGAATAAAGACAGAATGCAACAAGATTGGGGAAAATTATGGGTGGTAGTCATAGTCAGTAGCACAAATGAGTTAGGGAATTCGGGGGTGAGTGTAGACAGGTGCAGCTAAGCTGCGATTCATAGAGGTCAATTATGCCAATCTGCAGTGTCCCTGAATGTAGGTATGCAAATCAGCATATAACGTAATGGTAATGAAAAGTGACGTAAATGTTCTTATGTTCTTATGCTAATTAAGGCTATTTTTCACCAGCTGCAATAAATAGTCACTTTTCCCCACTTTTCTGCACTTGTTACAGATTTGGTCTAAAAGGGAAGACTCACCAAAAGTATGAGAGTTGCGGTTCTCTTAAATGATATCTCCTGCAGTGAGTTTTGCTATTTCTAGGTCAGGCTTACTTGTCTTGGCCGGGCCAAAACCCAGCAGTGCTCACCCACGAAGAAGGTGGAAATATAGGCAAAGGATTACTCATTATAACTTTGATAATCAAGAAATCCATGATAGGTTTAGAGTGGATAGGGACATTATAAGAGTCTTAATGGGCATGTTTGACCCCCATAGGGGCAGTGGAGGAATGTATGGACTTCCTATTCCTGTGGACACCAAGGTATGTACAGCCCTCACTACATTTGCTACGGGGAACTTCCAGGGACAGTCTGAGGGCACCTTGGGGATCTCACAGGCTTTAACTTCGAGGCTAATGAAGGAGTTCCTGGCCATAGTCTTGGCACATGTAGATCAGTACATCTATTTCCCAGTGTCACATCAGGAACAAGCTCAGACTATGAGTGCCTTTTATGGGATGGTGCATTTCCCTGAGGTACTCAGTGCAATAGATTGCAACCATGTCACAATTAGGGCCCTCCTACTCCACAGGATGAGTGGTACTGCAATAGAAAGGTCTTCTGTTTCATCAATTGCTTGGTACTGTGTGATGCATGGGGGTGCATTGCCAATGTCTCTGCCCATCATCCTGGTGGTGCACATGATTCCCACAGCTGACACACTAGCTTACCTTACTACAGCTTCCTGCATGGTAGGATGCCACAGTGTCTTTTTGTCATAATGTTTCAGGTAATTGATATATGTTAACCTGCAGTTTCATGGTTTGTCTTCTCTCTCCTTTCTTTCTCTCTTTCTTTTTTGGTAAGGAGATGCTGGACATCCACTGGAGTCATGGCTCATGACTTCAGTGAGAAATCTAACTGAGCTGCAGAGGAAAAATATAACACATCCCTGTCCCAAACCAGTACTGTGATTGAGACGGTGTTTGGCCTCCTGAAGAGCTGTTTCATGTGACTGGATGAGTCTGGGGGTGCACTTCAGTATGAAACAGCTACTGTGTGTAGGATGTTCATTGTTGGTAGCATTCTGTGAATATAATTATGTGTTGGTTTGGTGGAGTGACCCATGCTGTCACTACAGCTCTCAGTTCTAGTCTTACTATGACTAACGATGACCAGCTGACAGCAGTAGTAAAGGACCCCATGCAGCAGGCTTGTGCATGGCATGAAGCTGCAGGGTTTAAGAGGCAGCATCTAGTCCAGAGCTATGAACCGAACATTCAGGTTAGTGTTTCCTTTTTGAAAAAGCAAACAGAAAAAACATAGAGTATAACTGATGCATCAATACCTGTGTGCTATGCTATGTGGTGTATGGTCTACTGTCACTGCTCATCCGACATTCTCTCTTATCTTAAAATATTTTTTTTATTACTAGCTGTTTGCCTGAGTGCTTACTGGTTTCTGTGCAGTGATGCCAGAAAGGCAGCAAGTCAATAAATAAGTCAACAGTTGCACATGCTGTATTTAATAACTGTTTTTTTTTATTATTTACTTAGGTTTACTATCAAAATGTTGAAAATGAAAACAGTTTTCAACAAAATTACCAACTTTTTTCACCACAAAGAAGGCCAAGTGAATAAAATGAATTACATTTATTCAAGAACCATAAAGTTCTCTAGTGCTTTGGCTGTTAGCCTTTACAGAGTATGTCTCTACTTGCATTTCCCCCCACTTTTATACACACCTTTCCCCAATTAATCAATAAAATAAGTACATAGTTATTTAAATACAATTTGTAAAAAAATCGTTATAGCAAACACTTCCAGTTACTTTCCTGGTTTAACCCTCTTGGCATAAGACTGTCAAACTTTAAAATCAACATTGTTTCCTTTCTTCTTAACATATTTTTAACATCTGATGATGTTATACAATTTTTTTCATAAACTTTATCTAATACAGTTGCTTGTAATCCCTCAGGATTACCCCATGACATTCATTAAAATGCATTGCCACCAGACTGCTTATTCTTTTTATGTATCTCACATGCTCTTTTAACCTTGTGCAAAAACTTCTTTAGCTTTCACATCCATAGTAACATAATATTTCCCACATGGGCATTTAAGTCCATACATTATGCACTGACTTTCACATCCATATGCACCTTTCACCTGAATTTTTTTTCCATTAATATTTATAAAATATTTTACTACATAGTTACATACCCCACATTTTCCACACGGGTATGTTCACTTTAAAACTATTTCTTCACTTCTCACAACTTGTGGCATTTCAAATTTTCCATGTACTAAAACATCTTTAATACTTCTGCCCTTCCTATATGAGAAACTGATTTTTTTTATTTCCCCAAAAATTAACAGTTCTTTCCAACATTCCCCAATAATATTTAACCTGCTTTAGTAACTTTTCAGAGAAAGGAGTATGTGCGTATACAAAATATATACATTCCTGCACCTGTTGTCCTTTGCGTCTATAATTTATAACTGCCTTCTTAGGTTCATACATCATGTGGCTCCCTAGCCTAGCCCTAGCCTAGCTTTCAGGGTGTGTGGCTGTCACCACAAGTTACCACTTATAGGTTAGATAAATATTCCATTTTAGCCTCTGTCTGTCCAGCAGTGATACAGAGATGATTCCGATCTCCCATCCCGTCCTCCCATCAGATTTCTCTTTTCTTGAAGTCAGTCAGTGCGCTGCTGGCCTCACATGGACTTCTGTTCTGTAGGTGTAGGTAGGTCTCTCTGGTGATGAATCTGTCCCTCCAATCGTCCTATTTATATCGTGTTGAGGTTTGCAGTCATCTGCTCTCTTTGTCAGTGTGGGATTTGATTTTTTTTGAGGTGGAGCATGAAAATTAATTCCGGGACATGGCCTGTATGTCAGGCAGGCATCACCTCTGAGCAGACGGTATGTGGACTGAATAGCTGCTGGAGTTTCTTCAGTCGGCATCGTATGACATATGTTTGAGCCTCTACTTTTGTCCCCATTTCTAATATTATTAACCTTATCCATTCCTTCCTTCACTTCTTCAACCTTCCACCCTCGTTCACAAAACATTTTAAAAGTTTCATTTATTTCTAAACATAATTACATAATCTATTACATAATCTATTAACCCTTAAAAACTCTCCATAGGGAATGGATTTTATTGTATGTAGTGGATGGCAGCTCTTTCCGTGTAAGATATGTATGTATTCTTGTTCTTAAATTCCCCCTCATAATACCTTCAAGAGTCACATCCAAATAATTGATGTTATTTCCTACCTGTAGGTCATCAAAATGTAATCCTAAATCATTTTCATGTAGTTTTGTTTAAAATTACCAACTTGTTTATCCAACTTTGTTAATAACGAATTAGCAAAAATGTCAGAAATGGTAACCACAGGAATCGACCTTCAAACACCAAAGCTCCAATGTCGAAAGTCCGTGTTACTATTAACTTTTTTGCAGGGGGCAAGCCCCCCTGTGCCCTACACCCCCTGAATATTGCATATACCAGCTCTAAGATTGCACTACAGAGAGGAAAAGGGAACATTTCCTGATCTGCACTGTACATTTCCTGATCTGCACAGTTCAAAATGTTGACTTCATATTAGTGAATGTGTACTCACTTTTGCTAGTATGAAGTCATATATTTTCAGTTTGTCGTTACAGGCATTAGTAGAACTCACTTTCAACCCGTTTTCATCGAACTGCATTTCTACATTTTGATAGTAAACCATTTATTTAGTAATGTAAACCATGTATTTAATATTGTAAACCATTTATTTAGTATTCATACTAAACAGGTACTGACAGCAGTGAGAAATATAACTTTCATTTTCAATTTTTCTGTAAATAGTTATGCTACACTGCACATCATATGTCAGTCTTACTTTCATTGAATCAGAGTCTCTATTTGTACAGTAATGAAGTATGTATGTACTTAACAAATATACATAGACTTCTATCCTCTGTTCAGCACAATTGCACTTAATCACAAATGTACAAGACTGCAACTCCAGAATATGGTGAAAATAATAGCTAGAAAGGGAATAACTTTGCATATATGTTCTTCCCCATCGGAACCAATTAATCCTACATTTCATTGCATAAACTTACTTATAAAGAAATGTTAAATCACAGTAGCTCTATATCAAATGAGTCATACACATCTCCTATGGATAGACCTGGTGATGGTGCAGCAGATGTGGAGAATGGGCTGCTGTCAGAACTATAATATGAGTTAGAGGAGAAAAGTGATCCTCCTGTCAGTGACCTGACAGTGCTTTGTGACTGTGACCTTGACCTGGAATGTGTGGTTCTCCTAGGTGAAGATGACTATTGAAATAGCTTGGGAGGAATCTGTCGTGATTACTCACTGTGAGTGCTGGCATTACTGTCTTCTGATCCAGTGTTACAATTATGTGATCTTCCCCATGTTTCAAGCCTGTACCCTATCCTCTTCCCCTGGTTACACTGAGACTTGCCTCTGGTATGTCCAAGCCAGTGTACAAATTGAGGCTGCAGTTGAAGTCTGTTGTGCAACCATGATACACATCAGTGAAACCATGGAATTATCCTGTCTCTCTGCCAGTTTAAAGTAGTGTTTGAAATATTCATGCATACGCCTCAAACAATTTCTAGTTGACTATCTATTACACTGGTTTGAGCCCTATCTATGTCACAGCACATTTCCTGTTGTGCTGTCAATGCTTTAAATGTTTCCTGAGGTAGTGCAAAGTAATGTCTGCACCCATCGTCTCCTTGTAATGTTATCAGTGTGGACAAAGTGGCCTCAGGCTTCCTGAACCCTCCTGAAACTGTTCCTCTGCCTGTGGAGAAACTGGTGTAGACATGCATGTTTGCTCCTGGTGTAGAAGTATGAGTGGGATGCCAGCTTGTGTTTGGCTTTGTGATGCTGTGTCACTTTCTGTAGAGTTACTAACATGTCAGGTGAGAGAGTTTGTCATTAGCTGGAGATTGCCTGTCACTTCCCTCAGGGTGCCAAATAAATACAATTACATCCATTCTACTGCTGACTTCATCCATATTTATTGGTACAGTTGAACTGTTTGTTTCTGACACTGAGTGTAAAATAAATCATTGCAACACATTAATTGCAGTGCAGCAGCATACAGTATAGCATGCTTAGAGGGGGGTGGGTAGTGAGGCACTTACCATAAGTCTGTCATCATTTTCATTAGCTGCTGATGTACAAGGCTGACTTAATAATAATGAATTGTGATGTGTTTAATTACAGCACTTTGTCACCATTCAATATTAAATATTTAAAAGATGCATACTTTAAACCAATCTTCAGGACTGGATGAATCCAGATGTTGCTGCAAACTTTGTTTTGATGGAAGTGTCCACACTACATCTAATTATTCGGATCTATGGTATGGTACGGTAAGACATGCTAAAAGCAAATTAGGCAGAATGTAATTCCCAGGACCACTACTAGGGTTGGGCTCCGAATATTATTAAGTTAAGACTAGATGATGAATACCCTCTGTCCACCCATGTGGATTGCTATGATACAGATGATGATACAATGGGAATAACTGGGTCTGTATTAGATAATCGAAATCTACTTACCTTGAACCTGTATTCATGGGCACCAAAACAGTGAAACACACTTCAGCAATCATCGAAAATTTTACTAGGGTAAGTAATCACTTGGCCACTACAACACCACAACACACATCACACTAAATCAAACTCACCAAAATTGGGGGCTTCATCCACCACACCCTTCAATGTGGGGGTGGGGGCTGCACCCCCCACCCACCATAACTTTATATGTCAGTTCCGAGATTGCATTATGGAGGGGAAAAGGGTAAAGTTGTGGTGTTGACAAATTGCTTCCTTACCCTGGGAAAGTTTTCATTATTCATGGAAGTGAATTTTGCTGTTTCAGTGTCGATGAATACAGGTTCGAGTTAAGTAGATTTTGATTATCTAATATAGACCAAATTATTCACATTGGATCATTGTCTGTATCACAGTAATCCAAATGTAAGTATATATATATATATATATATATATATATATATATATATATATATATATATATAGGTTTACCTTTAAAACCGCGTATTGCAGAAGGGTGAACAGAACATTTCCGAAAGGCAGTCTGCAAGGTTTGCAAACGCCGAACGGAAAAAGGTTTGAATGTGCAATGAGCAAATGCACAGTGAGATTCGTTCATTGCACATTTGACATTCTAGGGTGGATTGCACTATAGTGGGGATCGGGAAATGGTTCCTTTCCCCCACTGTAGTGTGATCTCGGAGTTAGAATAATAAAGTAGGGGGGTGTGGGGGGCGCAGCACTATTGCACTACTATATACATGTGTATCCATTAAAAATACACTAAAACATATAACATCAGTAAAAACTAGTTGCAAAATGTGGGGGGCTACATCCCCACCCCCCTAACTTTATATTCTCACTCCAGGGTCGCACTGCAGTGGGGCAGGGGCTATATACCATTTTCGACCAAATGGAATTCGACCAATGAGCTTTCAATGAAATGAGCTTTCAGTGAAGTGGGCTGCCTAAAATCATTTTTGTCCAAATGTAATTCGACCAAAAGCAGTAGACCCATATATATATATATATATATATATATATATATATATATATATATATATATAAAGTACATTATCGTAAGTATATATATGGATCTACATTAGATGACTGAAAGCCCATATAGCCAAATGTTATATTACCGAGATGAAAATAATGAAACTGAAAATGCCGAACCTCATAGTTTTTCACAGGGCAAGTAAATACTTTCCCAAAACTACACTAAAACACACCCTACTATCTGAAACCCACCTAGATGGGGGGGCTACACCCCCACACACCCTGATGTGGGGGGCTATGCGCCCCACATACCCTAACTATATATACCAACTCTGATATTGCAATACCTACAGTGGGGAAGAGGGCATATTTACCCATATTGGGCAAGTGTTTACTTACCCTCAGAAAAATTACACGGGTTGGCATTTTCAGTTTAGTTGTTTTTGTCTAATGTTCTACTTTATGGGCTTTATGTCATGTAAAGTAGATCCATATATGTATGTATGTATGAATATAAAATACAATGGGGGGTACAAAAAATTGTACAAATACTTGTACTTCACCAGGCAAACATGTCAACTTGCAAATATGTACTTGAGGTGATATTCTGAAATACATTCAGAAAAAATAAAATACCCTTTCATGTAATCAGACATCTGTCTATTAATGAGTGAGAAAAATGCTGCTGTTACCTATTAAGAGGTTGCAGTAATAAGTAAAATATTAGTAACGAATAGTAATTTAGTTATCTGTCCAGGTAACTCTATAAATGCATTAGTAATGTTCAGATGTCACTAAGGCTGACTGCATGTAATGCAGTTATAAATAAAACTTGCAGTTACAGATGTGAAGAATTATGTAGCATTGTGCTGAAAAAAGCAGTAAGGACTTTTCCATTTACAATGAGAAGACAGCTTTTGTGAGCGGTAACCAAGTAAAAAGAACTGAGGCACTTAATTGTTTGTCCCTAAGTATTTCTAGCTGCACGTACAACATGGCTGAAATGACACCACACCCTTGTCAGACTGACAGTTGGGGGGCATGGAGGTTACTTATAACAGCTTATAACAAGCTGTTATACATTATTGTACATTAGACAAAGTTCCCAGAAAAAGGGAATTCACTCTTCCTTGAATTGTTACATTTCAGCCTTTGAAGTTCAGCTTTTCCACAGAGTGATACATGCATTTTCTAAAACAAAAGATAGACCTGCATTTATAATTCTGCACTACACTACGCAGTGCAGTAGAATATTTCACTACTGAATTATACTAATACACATGCATGTATTCAACAGTTACAATCTGACAGTATAACACATAAAAGAAAATAAACATAGGAAATATAAGATGTGCATTTGTGCAATACAGTCAAATGCAGGTAAACAAGATTATTCACTCTTTCACTTGCATCAGAGGAAGAAATACAATATAATACAATTTTCCGCAAGAAAAGAGGAGTCAGGAGACAGGTGGAAGATTCTGATAAGAGTAACAGGTGTCCACGAGATATTTATTATTTAACCATAGCAGAAATTATTACACATTATTGAGGGTAGCATAAACAGTAGTACAGCAATGATTTTAAAACTGATTTCAGTGGTAATCCTGCAAACAACTGTTGTTATACCTTTGCAGCTGAAAGGAATTCCAATGAAGACAGTAACAGATGAAGGAAAATGTGCTATCCTTCATTTATAAGCATGATTAACTGCAGTAGTTAGTGGTTTATTTCATGTTTGATGACTGTGTACTGTAAAATGTATTTGAAAAGTATGGAACTGAAACACAAAATCGTTTCAATTCATCTCAAGTATGCATGAACACTACTCTTATACTTATGCCCAGGTTGCATAAGCACTCCCCAATCACTACCCCAAGTTTACTCATAAACACTTCCCATACACAACTGTACTTAAATGAAGATATTTTTCTGAATAGTTTAGTGAGTTGACACCTTGCATTACAACAGTATTGTGTGGATTTTCTGTGTTTTTTCCTTTTTCTTCTCTCCCCACCCCTTTTTTCTCTTTTATTTATTATTTTGCTTTTGTGTTTCTTTTTACTTTGTTGTTTTACTTCTCTTCTGTTTCATTTTTTTTAAACAGAATCAAATACCTCAGGAGCACTTCAGACATGTACCTCCCAAGCTAGGGAGAGATCACCCTCTGCCCGTCCAGGGCCATCCTCGCAGTGTTGGAGTGGAGGTGACACACCTGCAGGCACTCCGACAGATGGCAGCCTGGAAAGCCTCAATGAATGGAGTTTGGATAAAGACGTACTGGAAGAGATAGTGGACAAGAGAATTATGCCAGTCACTGCAACGCCACCTGGCAGTGAACATGTTTGAGGTTCTGCAGACTGGGTACACAGATGACATTTTCTCAGCCCTTCTTCCCTTACCATTTCTCCTATGCCATCTTCTCTAGTTCTCACCCATACTGCCCTCTACCAAAAAAAAAAAAACTTTTGAAAAACAAACAAACAAATAAGTGCATTGCAGTAAATCAGCAGTCTCCATGACTGGGAAGCAGTATGTTAATGCTTTCAGCTGTCTAACATAATTTGCTTCTTCTTACCAGTCTATAAACAGTCACAACCCAATGACTTATGCATTCGCACTTCCCCAGATGGTGCATAGGGGTGCCCAGTATCCAAGTGTTAGCAATCAGCTGCCCACACTACACATTTTGACTGGTGGTGGTCAATCCCCAGTGCCATGTGTCTAAAGTAAAGGAATACAACTTTCTGTTTTTATTTTTTGTTTATATAGAGCATCACTTTGATTGCTATGTTTCATTTTTATATACTGTACAATCTCCATTCAAGGTGCACTTATTATGTCAGCACTGATTGCTGATGCAACCACTTTATCATTATCTGTTTATGTAATACCAATAAACTAGCCTCATAAGAACCTGTGCTTAAATTTAACTCTAAACAACTTGCCATTTTAAACATTCAAATACATATATCACAGACATGTATTCTATTTTGTCTTAATAGAAAATGTAATGTTCCTCCTTAAAAAAACACTTAAACACAAATGTTCTGTTGTCCATGCTGAAATACCTGTTAGATATTAATTTTTGCCATTGTCTGAACATTTCTAGCCCACTAATGAAAATTTGATAAGCCATCTAATGTTACAGTAATATTTTCTCTATGATATTTTGTTTATTTATCATTTGTTATTTGGGCAATTGGGCTGGTCCACATACCCTTTTCAGCCATGATCTAAGCCACAGCGCTGGGATTAAAAACATAATATATACTTGGGCTGCTACGTCACTACTTACTACAAACCACTCATGCAGCATTAATTGGCATTATGCATGTTATATACATATAAGTGACATAGTTCATGCCTGTACAGGAGCCCAGATAAAGTCAATTACACTGTCACTCTAATTTTAACATATGAACTGATTTGGTTTTCCTTCAGAATCTTGGCCATGCTCCCCTCTGTAGAGAAATCCTCCCCCGTAGGAGTGTCTCAGCAGTTTGTACTATAAGTTTACCATGTGTGTAGTGATTGGATCTCTCCACATAATATGAGTCCCTGCCTTAACTTCGTAGGACATGCTTATATTATTGTATCTTCTGTTGATATTTTAATTGTGTTTGTAACATTGCATTTTACACTATACTTTTATTATAGTAAGTTTGGTGTGTTTGTACATGTGTGCGTGTGTGTGTGTGTGTGTGTGTGTGTGTGTGTGTGTGTGTGTGTGTGTGTGTGTGTGTGTGTGTGTGTGTGTGTAGTGATTAACTCTCCCTATACAACCTCTTAGGACAAGAAATCTCCATAAAGCCTAAAAGAGTGGGAGGGACTAAGGCTCAAAATAGGGACAGGTTTTAAATATTGGTCCTAAGTTGCTAGAATAACAAGATTTGTGCTAGAATGCATTTTGTGAAGGATATGAAGTCTGAAACCTAAATGTATGGTCAATATTTAGTGACAACAATCCTCAGTGATTTGCTAGAAAACCACACATTTTATTTGGAACACACAAAAAATATGAAGCAAAACTCTGGACAGTTGAGATGTATGGGTGCTTTGCATGGGCATTTTTCTATATAAAATATTAATTAACATGTTAGTTGTATTCATTAAGAGTTTTCTTAAACAGCATAGATGTACTTCTCATAGCATGTATGTCTACACTGTTTGCCCACTGCCTCTTTGCCTTGATTGGTGGACTGCTTCTTTCATTTCCCTCAATGCCTCTTCATCTTGATTGGTGGACTGCTTCTCTCATTTCCTTCACTGCCTCTTCACCTTGATTGGTGGACTGCTTCTTTCATTTCCCTCACTGCCTCTTCACCTTGATTGGTGGACTGCTTCTTTCATTTCCCTCATCCTCAGCTGCCTCTGATTGCCTTTGTTTATATTCTGCTCTACTTCTAACATATATAACCTCCTGAGATCACAGCACTTCCCAAAAGCTATAAGAATAAAAGTTACAGTGTACATAAGATAACAATTAACATTTTGTAATGCATGTTTGACAAATATTATACTTAACATTTTAATATTTAATACAATAATTAGGCATACTGATTACTATAATCCATTGATAACCAGACAATTAAATACTAATATCACCGAACATACTCTCACTACATACCTACATATAATTATTTTCCCTCATTATTCTTACTGCTCTGGACACTTTGCTAGTAAAATAATATAATATTTGTAACATACACAATTAAAATCACTACAGCACCTACTTTATAGCAACCTACAAACAAATAAACAGGCAAACAAACATTAACATAATCTACAAACTGTAATAGCTATTATTCTTTGTCTAGTAATTCCCATAACAAATTACAGTCATTCACTTCTGCTCTCTAATCCAAACCATAAAACTACCAAATCATATAATAAAACCTATTTGCATTCAAACATAGAAATTGCAACCCAACTATTTCATAACAACATTGTCATTCTTCTAATACCAGAAAACCTGCACCCACTCCCACAAAAATGAAAATACTCTAATAAAAAACTAAGATACTATCTTTTGAAAAATAATTTTCCCATACTATACCTTTTACAGTAGACTCCCTCTTATCAGGCCTCTCTTTAACCATCCTTCACTTTAACCGGCCATCGAATATCTGCCATAGCCCTAGCAAAAGACAACAGAGCAGAACAGCACTTCTGCCTCTCTAGGCTAAATAATGGCAGACATTTGGATTTTATTCTTCATATTCTTTAGAAAAATGCATACTAACACAAGTAGTGTTATTCTAGCTGATTTATAACCTATAAATATTTTGTATGCTTTTTCTGATTAACCAGCCATTCGTTTATCCACCCTAACGTCCGGTCCCAGCGAGACCAAATAAGAGGGACTCTACTGTATTTAGTGATGATATTGACTTTAACCTGGGTTCAGTTTACAGCAACGGTTACTTCCATAATTACATCAATGCCAGGCAAATGTCAAGAACCAATAATACATCATAAAAACCAAACACAAAAAGAAAACTACTAAAAACCAAAGTACAAAAGAACAAACGAAGTAGATCCAAGGAATGCAGTAAATCCAATTTATTGAGCACTTTCGTCACCAATTACATGACTTCTTCAGAATGAAACACATAGTCACATTGCCCTTTTTGTATTCCAGTAGATTCACCAATTAACATACATAATTCATTAATTCAATAAAGTGAATTAAAACTGTAGACTCCCTTTTATAAAGTAATAACACATAATCAAAAACTAACATATCTAACATCCCTCTATAATGTACATAACAAATAAATGAAAATACGTCCAAAAAATAAAAAAGAAAAAGGTAAAAAAGAAACATGTACATGTGTATGTATAAATCTTTAAAAAATGTCATCACAAAACTCTATATATCCAATGCCTGTTGTGTTAAGCAATCATAATCAAACACAAAAAATGACAAAATACATGAGAACACCTTGTCTCTAATTCAGAGCAAAAAGTCAGCTTTTAATTTAAGGTAACTACTAATAGAAACCATGTCATTCCATCCTAGGGAAGTGGTGGCATTGACCCTTAGTTGCCATAGTAGTTCCTTAAATTCTAATAATTGGTCAGTTGGACCCCTCCCCCTCTCATCCATAACAAATTGCTCCAATACTATAAACTTGAAATGGTGACCTAAATGCATGCTAATATGTTTTGCTAGCGCATTCTTTAAGTTGTTTTTCCCAATATCATACTTGTGTTGGTAAATATGCATCCTGAATGCATTTTTGTTTTTTCCTATATAAAAACCCAGACACTCTTGACATATGGCTGCATAGATCACCTGTTTTGTACCACAATTACTCTTGTGGTTAAGTCTTATCCAGCCATGTCCTGCTATGAATACTTTATCACCTTCCAAGATGTTCTTGCACTGGTTACAATGCCCACATTTTGTCATTTTACCTGAATAGGCTTTGTTGTTCCCCTCTTTGTTTTTTTCTATTAAAATTTTGATACTGGTGTCTTTTTTATATACAACTAAAGGTGTCTCACCTATTTTTCCACCAATGTTCCCATCATTTTTTAAAATAAACCAATTTCTGGTAATAATGTCTGTATCAGGGGGAATTGTGGAGTGTAGGTGAGAATTAGCCCATTCTTAAACCAGATCAGTAAAGATCATATCAGTTCAAAATTTTGTTCCACTATATACAGGAAGCCAACATACTCGAACTCCCTTTTACATTTTGAGAGCGGACACCTGCTTCATCAAAAACGATCCTTAGTGAAAGGACAGTGTGTGAGATTAGCCCGCATGACCAGCAAATTGGAGGATTTTCATAAGGAAAGGGGTGTTTTATTGAGTATCTTGATAAAGCCTGGTAGGAACCAGGCGAAAGTGCTTGATTAATTTTTCTGTTTTTATTTATTAAAGTTATTTAACTTCAATTTATTTCTGGTTGTACTATACTCGTGATTCCTGGACTGAGTGTTTTCACCTGTGGAGCTGCTTTTTACTTGGTTTTTGTGTTCATTTTCAAGTTAGTTGGATTTGTTTTATTGAGTATGTTAAAGAAAAGGGGCTATCCTGAAGAGTTTGTGACACCAATATTGGAAGAAGTGACAAACAAAAGAGTGGAGGGACATTTCTTTCCCTTGCTAGTGCTTGACATTATGAGCCTATTTACTCCAACAGAGAACAGTGTTATGACAACTGGGTTTAAGAATGGGCTAATTCTCACCTACACTCCACAATTCCCCCTGATACAGACATTATTACCAGAAATTGGTTTATTTTAAAAAATGATGGGAACATTGGTGGAAAAATAGGTGAGACACCTTTAGTTGTATATAAAAAAGACACCAGTATCAAAATTTTAATAGAAAAAAACAAAGAGGGGAACAACAAAGCCTATTCAGGTAAAATGACAAAATGTGGGCATTGTAACCAGTGCAAGAACATCTTGGAAGGTGATAAAGTATTCATAGCAGGACATGGCTGGATAAGACTTAACCACAAGAGTAATTGTGGTACAAAACAGGTGATCTATGCAGCCATATGTCAAGAGTGTCTGGGTTTTTATATAGGAAAAACCAAAAATGCATTCAGGATGCATATTTACCAACACATGTATGATATTGGGAAAAACAACTTAAAGAATGCGCTAGCAAAACATATTAGCACGCATTTAGGTCACCATTTCAAGTTTATAGTATTGGAGCAATTTGTTATGGATGAGAGGGGAAGGGGTCCAACTGACCAATTATTAGAATTTAAGGAACTACTATGGTAACTAAGGGTCAATGCCACCTCTTACCCAGGATGGAATGACATGGTTTCTATTAGTAGTTACCTTAAATTAAAAGCTGACTTTTTGCTCTGAATTAGAGACAAGGTGTTCTCATGTATTTTGTCATTTTTTGTGTTTGATTATGATTGCTTAACACAACAGGCATTAGATATATAGAGTTTTGTGATGACATTTTTTAAAGATTTATACATACACATGTACATGTTTCTTTTTTACCTTTTTCTTTTTTCTTTTTTGGACGTATTTTCATTTATTTGTTATATACATTATAGAGGGATGAAAGATATGTTAGTTTTTGATTATGTGTTATTACTTTATAAAAGGGAGTCTACAGTTTTAATTCACTTTATTGAATTAATGAATTATGTATGTTAATTGGTGAATCTACTGGAATATAAAAAGGGCAATGTGACTATGTGTTTCATTCTGAAGAAGTCATTTGTAATTGGTGACGAAAGCACTCAATAAATTGGATTTACTGCATTTCTTGGATCTACCCCATTTGTTCTTTTGTGCTTTGGTTTTCAATAATACATCATGTTGATACAAGAATCATATATTATAAAATCACTGAATTAAACAGCTGAGTTAGCAACAATAAACCAAACATGACAGCTATTACAGAAACATAAATCAAATCTAAAATAATGTGTTTGGTTATTCTACCACCATGACATAACATTATCAATTGTCTAACTAAAAGAACTGGAGGTATACTGATCATGTATTTGAGCCATATACAGATACTCAGTACTTACTACTCTAGCTACCATTTATTTAATTAATCATAAAGCTACACCTAGTAGATCTACATTTTCCTCCCAGCATTGCACTAATTAACATTTACATACTAGAAGGCTCTCCGTCCGGGCTAGCTATCAACATAAATCAAGGCATCATCATACTAGGTGATGTCAACATAGACTGACATAATCTACATGCATTTCTATTTTCAAACAAAGGAAAAAAAACAATCATAAATTTATTTGAACTGAATCAACTAATTCTACTTCCAACAAGAGGAGCCAAAGCCAGCAGGGAAGAAAGTTATTTCACTTTTTTTCTCTCTCTCTTTTTTTTTTTTTGACAAAAAGACTCTTGATCTGGTTTAGTCCATACATGTTTTTATGAACTACATTGTTTAAATTTCTATGGAATTTTTTGAGAACTAAAGTAATAATCCAGTTGTACAAGAAACTTCCCATTTTTGATAGATTGTCTACAAGGTCTTTGTAGCATTATTTATTTTTTATTAAAGTTGTTAATTAGGGTAGTTGGATCCATCTGGGTATGTGATATGAGATCTAGTGCAACCAGAGTTGTAATACAAGAAATTATGGTGTATAACAACAAGCTGTAGTGAAGAGAATTCACAAAATTTGTATCTAATGTATAAAGTTTACATGATACATAGCAATTGAAAGGCTATACATACGTTACATCAGGTGAATAAGGGCAGTAATACACCCAGTTAATAATATATGGACTTGATTTATATCTTGAGTTATTAGCTACATTATAAGTGTTATCTATGATATTTACCAAGTCTAGAAAGCATGTCTTCAGTTAGAGTGATAGCACTTTGGTCAGCGTGATAGAGTTTCAGTCAGTGTGATACGGTTAACATGTGAATTATTATTTTAGCACTGTGTCAGCAGTTTAGAGTAAGGTTAAGTGTGACATTCCTGGCATCATGCAGTCTGGAATAGTGCTACCCATTGTTGTGAGCTAGTCATAATGAATATTACATGTGTAAAAATAGTTTCAGCTGAACAAGAAAAGCACAATTTTATTTTTTGTGCAGCTAGTCATTTTCTGTCCTTAATGATGGCTGAGAATACTGCAAATTCAGTGCCACAGTTAACTTTACTACAGAACAAGGGCTTTGTGTGTGGTCTGCCTTTGAAGCACTATTGACGTGAAAGGAGAAGACATCTGACACAGGTATGACCTAAGGTATTTACACCACAGTGAGATCAATGCTTTTGAAGTTAATGTATTTAACACGTGCCTTGACCCAGTAGCAGGAAATATTTTCTGAAAGGTATTCCACCAGTTTGAGACTGCATTCATGTAATGAAGAGCAGGTTTAGTTGTTGAGCAGGGTACCCTATAAGCCAATCATCTACTGGGACAGCTATTGAAGGCGTTTAGTAAACAACTAAGAGCTGTGGAGTTGCCCAAAATTAAGGCTATGAACAAAAAAAAATTAATTATTAAATTTCAAATCTTAAAGATCAAGTGCAAATGTTTGTTTCTAATGTGTCTGCTATAGTTAATGTAGTGATTCATTTGACAAACCTGTTGCATTTTGTACTGTGTAATATCATTTTTTGCTCTTATGACATCTCATACTTTACAAATTTTGTATGGTCATTGTACGCCTCATTGTTTTTGTGTATATCCCAGTGAATTCTACATAGATATCTGGTGATCTGACATTATTTGGCATGCAATGAAGTTTGAAAAACTTCTTTGTGTATGATGTGTGTCTAACTTTTAAGAGAAATGGCCTCATCCTCACGGAGCTCTGAAAGGGAGGTGCTGATTGCAGCCTACCTTTTGCTTTGAGCAGTATGTATCTGAACTGGTAGTTAATGTGGAGTAAATATGCTGGTTGCTGAAATGGAAACAAGCTGCAACAAGGAAGGCACACGAGTTGAAACTTCTTCATGAAATGGAGCAGGTCTTGGTCAACAGCTCCAGTTATTCTTATAGTGAAGCGTTGTTAAATTATGAAATGGAGTTTAAGTACAGTGGTGCTGACTGTATGGAGATCTTTGAGAGGACAACCATGCTGTAATTGGTACAAGCACAATGCGAATCTGAGCTTTTGTATATATGCAAAATGAGCAGGAAGCAAATGCTTACTGTAAAACATTATTTCACATTTGCATTATAATGCAAGGTAATATAGATTCAATTAGTACCCGTCTCTGATTATATCTTTTTATTAACAATGTTTTATAGTCTTAAACGCTTCAGTAGAACTCCTCAGAGCAAACCCTGCTTTACAGGCAACACAGAAAAGTTATGGTGGACCATGATGACATAGTAGCATTTACTGTACAGGACTTCAATAGGAAATGCATCAAATATATTTAACACTGCAGCACTTTAAAGTAACATTTTATTTTAATTTTGTTTAGTGCACATAATAATAATAAAATATAAATGAATATACTAGCACTTAACATCTTATACTCATCTTTTCGATAAGTAACTTGGTATATGTCTTTTAAATATCTTTCGTGACACTGCAGACTAGTATGTATAGACAAGTACCCTTCACGTCTTGCGACCTATTAGTAGAAACATTTGTTTTAGTGACCACTGAAAACCTTGTTACCAAAACACGTTGATTCAGGCAGGATTAGCCTTAGTAGTGGTCTCCATTGCCTATTGTGTTAGTTAACTTTTCAATTAAATTATATATCTTGCAAATTTGGAGGTACACACAGTGATCTTTTGTTTAGCAAGTCTAATTCAAGAAGTAAGGTTACCTTAAACCGCTGCTGATGTGCATGTAAAAAAATCTTGGAAAAGGCATTCAGTGAAACATTGTTAAAAAAATCTTGGCACACTATCTGACTGTCCCTGTGTTCTGTTGTCATTTGACTGATGCATTTGGCAAATGTTTCTTGTATAAAATGGTTCAAAGAAGTGTGGGCTACAGCTTGGAAGTCATAATCACTTGGATCTTCCTTTAGAAGAATGATTTTTGCTTCCTTTTGGGGGTATTATGTTATTGAGTTCTATAAGATTCTCATTCAGACTTAACTGCCTGAAAAATGGCCCTCTTCCTTAATGTGAGAAACTGCCATAAAATTACAGTTTGCCAGACTTCGGATGATATTTCAAAGACTTCAGTTACAGACAATTGTAACTGTTCTTAGTTCTGGAAGATTCTTCCACGTTTTGAAATATTTAAAGGAGGTCTTGTGCTTAAAATGTGACGTCGAAGGAAGTTTTTTACTTTTATTTTCTCTCCTTGGTTACTTTTCCAAATACCTCTAATTTTTTAATTGTTTTGGTGAGCATTCATTCATAGCCTTAATATCTCAACTTTTAAGCTTTATTTCAGCAGATGTACTTCTAAGGCTTTAAACCTTTAATTGTTGTAGTGTTTAAATTTAGTTCAGTGTGCATAACCATCTGTATTGTGTTATCCTAAGCAAGCAAACAAACAAAAAAAAGATTACATGGAAATCATTTGTGCCAGTCTGGGGATACTTGTTGAATGCAGTTACTGAGAGATTAACAGATACAGATAAGAATGATACTGCACAACAAGAAATCATAGCTGTAGTCAAGTCAGTCAGCTATTTGCTTAAATCAGGAACAAAAGGAAACATCAGCAAATGAAAAGTAGGCAAAACAACTGATGCATTACTTGCCACTGCATTAGGTAATGATGACTTCATACAATGTTACCTACCAACTGTTGCATTAGCTAATGATGACATCATACAGTGATATATACTATCCACAGCATTAGGTAATGATGACTTCATACAGTGGTACATACCAACCAATTCATTAGGTAATGATGAGTTTATTTATTTATTTGCAGTTTGTTTTCCAGGATAGTATACTGGGCTACAAGGAACCCATTTTCAATGGAGTCCTTGGGAGGAAAGCTCCGGAGAAATACAAATACATAGTACAGAAAAAGCACAAATCCATGATATACATTTCAATTAAATGTTAAATACATATTTCGGACAGTACAAATCCATATCACACAATTCAAATAAATGTTATATAATATAGAAATAAAAAAAAAAGAGATTTTCATTAGCAAAATTACATCAGGTTAATTCAATAAGTAGCATTTTTTAAGGCAATTACAATAAGGCAATTTTTTTAGTTGTTGGTTGAATACATCCCAAGGGATGTAGAACTTTAGGAGGTACTAGTGTCAGGCAACAAATAAGTTTGGAAAGTTACGAAGAAAGTGTGGTAGAATTAGGCTGGATGAGAGCAAGAGCATTTCCATTGTGAAGTAAGGTGCGAGTGCAGTGAGGTTTTAAACAAGGAGAGACTGCTGGTGGTGCGGATGGGAGAAGGGAGAGAGTTCCAGAGGCTTGCAAGAGAGAAGGACATCAAGTGATTCCCAGCAGGACGTGTTGGTTTATGCAATTTAATTAGGTTTTGGAAACTGGATCTTAGGAGTCTGTCTGGCTTATGCGTTTCAAAGGTATTTACTAGGGAGGGGCAGAGAGATGGGTTATGAATGAGCTTGTGTGTCTGGATGAGCTGGGTATATGTGAGGAAGTTTGGTAATTTTAATTTTTGCTAATTCTAGCTGACTTAGTTGGTGAAAGGAATTACAGTGGTGGGAAGAGGCTCTATGATCTGCTGCATAACAAGATGACAGTTTTGTTTTGAGGGTAAGTTGTAGGCTGGTTAGGATAACCAGATAAGAGTTTTGTTTTGAGGGTAAATTGTAGGATGGTTAGGATAGACACACCATATAAAAGGGATGGGATGAGGTATGTATTAGCTAATGTAATCCTGGTGGTGGGAGAGATAAAGCAACTGTGGTAGTAAAGCATACCTAATTTTTTATGTTTTTTTTTTATATTTGCTTGTAGATGCGATAATAATTCCTAGTAATTTTGTGTCAGAGACTAGTTCTAGGGGGCATTATTTTTGCTGGTAATTATGAAGGATTGTTTATCTGTGAAGAAGTTTTGGATGCATTGAATAACAGAAGTTTTGTTTTGGTTGCATTAAGGGCTAGATGGTTGTCTAGCATCCACTGTTCAGTGGAAGAGAAGTCAACATGTGTTAGATTATTAAGAGCTGTGATGGAAGGGGAGGAACAGATTATAGCAGAATCATCGGCATATTGGATGAGACTGTAGTTAGGAATGGCTTGGAAGAAATCATTTATGAATATGTTGAATAGTAGTGGGCCTAGAATGGAACCTTGGGGTATGCCTGTGGATGTATTAAGGTAGGGTGAGGTAGCTTTTTTCCATTTAACTGCTTGTTGCCTGTTTGGGAGATAGTTTGAGAACTACTGGGTAGATGAAGGGTATAGGTTAAGTTTAGAGAGTTTGGTAAGAAGGAGGTTGTGGGTAATAGTGTCAAATGCCTTAGGAGAGGTCGAGGAAGAGAGAGAGAGAGTGGATACAAAGTGGCCAGAGTCGAGGGGTTTGTTGATTGTTTCTAGGAAGGAGAGGAGGGCAGTGGAGGTACTCTGACCTGGTCTAAAGCCATATTGTGTGGGGGTAAGAAGCTGTTTATTGATGAGGTAGGGTAAGAGTTGTTGGTGTACACACTTTTCAAGTAGCTTAGAAATAGGGGATAGGATGCCAAGAGGGTGAAAGTTTAGGATGTCATTATTACTGCCACCTTTATGGAGAGTAATAATAAAGGCTTTTTTTCCAGAGTTGGGGGACCTGGCTTTCTGAGATAGACTGATTAATTAGTATGCTGATAGGGAGAGCAATGGCTTCTGCAGCTATTTTTAGGAAGTAGGAGGGAATTTCATCAGGGGCATTGGAACCAGGTTTTAATTTTAGAAGTTTTTTATGGTGGATATAGAGATGGGATTGATAGAGAAAGGTGGAGGAGATGGGTGCACACTGAGGAGGGGTTGTAGAGGTGTTGGTGAAGGACGATGATAGCTTGCTAATGGACTATGTAAAGAAAGAGTTAAATTGGGTGGCTAAGTCCATGTCAGGGGCATCTGGGTTGGGGCAAGGGTTTTCTTTTTTTTTTCCTGGGTTGAGGAGAGATGAGATTCCTTTCCAAAATAGTTTGGTACTGGTGGTATGGTTGGTTTGGAGAGTGGAGAAATATGCTTTGCGATCTGAGGTGCATTTTCCTGATACAATAATAAGGTTAAATAGAAGGATACATGAGGGATCGGAGGCAAAAATCAAAGTGGGAGGATTTCTCTCTGATTATTTGTGATTGAACAGAGGAACCAAGCAGGAGTATACTCCTTCCCACTGGCAAAGAAAATCAGAGACTCAGAAATTCAATGATATAATTTGTATAGTGTTCAAGTAAAGCTGGGTTTATTTGCAGATGACATTATTTTGTATCTGATGAAACCAGAAAAGGACATATGAGTCTTGTGGAACATTCTGAAACAGTTTTGTTTTTTGAGGATATAAAATGAATGAATTTAAAACAAAGGCTATAGCTATAAACTATGTTGCCACATATGAACTGGTTCAGCAATATACATATTTATGGGGACTTGATAAAACAAAGTATTTAGGAATATGGATTAAAAAGGATTCAGTTATGGCAGCTAAGGACAAGTGGGAAGAGACTAAACAGAAGATAATACACGAACTGAAAAACTGGAATATGAATAGCAAGATACAAGCAGTAAAACTGCTTTTAGTTCCTTTAATTTTATACACAGGTCAGCCATATTTTATCAACCAGTGAAGAAGTTGTAGACAGTAATTAAGAAAGTGTTGAAGGATTTTATTTGAGAGGGGAAGAGGGCAAGAGTCAAGAGGGATAAGCTGATCCTCTTAATAGAAGAAAGAGGTTTAGAATTACCTGATATGAATTGATATTTTAGAGCTACACAGTTAAGACTCTTGTACATAACACAGGTAGAAAGCTAGAATTCAATGTGGAAAGGAATGATGAAGCAGAGAGGAGTGGATAATTCCAGAAATAAGGAAAGGATGGGATTCTGTACACAGATCTTTAACGAGAATAAAACAGTTATACAGAATATTATATTTATAAAGCAGCAGAATGCATACTAACATCAAAGCCAACATGGGCATAGAGAAAAGAGGTTCTTCCGATAGGGATGGCTGCAGGTTTTGGTACAGATAATAGGCAAGAGTGGGGTTGGAATTTATTGGAGGAAGCTGGCAATAGAAACAGTGTATCAGGAACGAATGATTAGAGAGGAAAGGTAATAGAATGGGAAGAGGCCAAGAAGACTTTTGGTTTGCAGGCTAGTGATTGCTTTCCCTATCAGGGATTGATATCAAAGAGAAAAGGAAAGGGGAATCCTACATGAAAAACCTGCACTGATTGAGTTTTTAATTAAATCTAGAACAGAAGCTGCTGTTAAAAAAAAGGGATAATTAGTAGGGCATATACAATATTATACAACTATAGTAATCAATCAGAAGAGGTCAGAAAAGCTTAGGAAGAGAGATTAGATGTACAGTTCACAAAGAAACAATGTGAGGACATATGTATGACTCTCAAATATGCAAAAAAATCTAGACAATTTAGGATTTTTGCCTGGAAATCTTTGCATAGATACTTTTATACCCCTGGCAGATTCCAAAGAATTTTTTTTCAATTTTTTGCAAATGTTGGAGATGTAATGGGGATGAGAGATGTACTTGGGAGCATATATTCTTGGAGTGTAACAAGTTGGCAAACTTCAAAAATTCTCTACAGGGTAAGTACTGTATCAGTAATAATGGGTGAACAAATGAATGCAATGAAGGAAATTATTTTTTCGAGCTGGGATACAGGATCTGAATTGCCTAGGCATAGTAAGGCCTTGTTAAGTTTAATTCTAGTGGTGGCCAAAAAACAATTAGTAGAAAATGGAAATTAAAATCTAAACCAAAAACTAATGAACATTGTAACAGAGATAAAAGAACTGGTAGTAGGATCTTTAGAAAAGGGGGTGGAGCAAATTACATAGTAAGAAATTGGAACTGTGGGAACAATACACCCAGAATAATGTTTTGGAGGAGTAATGAGGTTTAAGGAAAGGCAAGAAATGAATAAGATATGCAATGTCCTTTTGACAATGACTGTTTAGAAAACTGTATGTGATGTATAATGTTTAAGTAACACCAAAACGAAATGGAGGAAAGAGTGCCCAAAGAGACAAATAAACCAAAAGCAACACAATCCTGGCACTTGAAGGAGGTGGAAAATAAATTTCTTTACCACAGCGAAATGTGGAACCAACAGCTTTATTGCATAAATGCAATTACACCACAATAGCATTTTCTTCTTCTGTTATACTTCCTCAGATGCAAAACAAATTTAACATGCTGTGTCTTCCTTTTATACCACCCATAACACGTACAATTGTTTAATCAACCAATAAAAACAATGCTTTAAAATCATTCCATTCCTTAAAGTGAAATACAGTGCATTTAAAATTCATATTAGCAAATATATACTAATGCAACCTAATCTGTTGCATTAAACTTAATACAACATATGCACCCCAACAACAAATAAAATTCAAATATATCAAATATGTAACTATATATATATATATATATATATATATATATATATATATTAAAAATATATACATTAAAAAATGAATCAGTAGGTATATACATGTGTGAAAAGTGTGGGTTAAATGTACATGGTATGTATCAAAATAAACATCCGAACTATACCAGTAAATGTTACAAAACTTTAACCTGTTGTTTTCACTGGTAAAATATTTTCCTTACAATTTATTTATAATTTAGCAGCTCTTGTCTTTAAAATTGGTACTATGGATAGATGTTCATTAATTCATGGGTACTTGTTGGCCTCCAACACCGACTGCCAAAAAAGTTCCCTCACTTCTATTCTTGTTTCCCATGCACCACCCCTAGGGTCAGGGACTATCTTTTCTAAAACAAAAAATGTCCACTTGGAATTTTTGCAATCCAATGTGTGCTTATATAATGCATTATTATAATCCTGTGTCCTTACAGCATTCATATGTTCGTACACCCGCCTCTTTAGTTTACGTGTGGTCTTGCCCACATAAAATGCCCCACATATTTTACATAGGGAGGGTATACAACTCCCTCTCTATTACAATTAGCATAGGTGTCAGCTTCAATAATCCTCCCTCTCTCCACAATATACACTTTATTTTGGTTAATAATATAGGGACACTGTGGGCAAGAACCACACTTGTAAGTTCCTTTCTTTCTTTGACTAATAACTTTCTTTTCTTGCTCCAAAATGTCCTTAAGGTTCCTTCCTTTCTTATAACTTAATTTCAAAGGGGCCTTGAACAATGTTCCAAATCAGAGTATCCACTAAACTTATCCCAGTGTTCTGTTATAATACCTCTAATAGCTGGTGTGTCTGTACAATATTGTAGGACAAAATTCTCCACTGGGTGATTTTCCATTTCCTTTGTGTTCTTTCCACTCTGTTGTTCTTGGTGTTCTAACTGTGTTGATACCATAACATGGTTCACACCCTGACTGTCCTCCAGATTCAACCCCAGGATAGGAAAAAAACGACCTAATCTACCTGACCTTACCTCAACCACTGTTTGCTCAATAAGGTCAATCGGATATTGTCTTTCTATAAACACAGCCTTTAATTTATTAATTTCTATTTCAAAATCTGTATCATAAGAGGTCATTCTGGAATAACATATAAACTGCCCCTTTATAATACTCCTTTTTTGTGCAAAGGGGTGGGAACTTGAAAAGTGTAAATAGGAACTGGAAAATGTCCCTTTCCTATATACCATATACTTAAAATATTGCTTTTCTGGAAGCTTCTGTAAGGTAATGTCTAGAAAGTACATGTCCCTGTAACCAATATGATGCGTGAATTTTAAAAATTCAGTGGTTTGGTTAAGGTAATCTATAAATTCCATCAATAAGGCTTCTGTTCCCATCCAAAAAATACAAATGTCATCTAGGTAATGTTTGTAAAAGTTCCAATATTGAGCATATTGGGAAGTAAATACATATTTTTCTTCCCATATCATAAGTACTATGTTGCATATGTAGGGGCACAGCAAGCATCCATAGCCACACCTTGTGTTTGTTTATAAAACTCCCCTTCAAAAAACAAAAAAATTATGTTTTAAAACTAGTTCCATAATCTCCAGGTATACCAAAAACTCATCCTGTTTCAAATTTCCATGTACATGTAGTGCTTCCTCAAACCACTCTAAACCAATTCGGTGGGGTATCATATTGAATAGGTCCTGTATATCCAGCATAACAAATATAAAGTTGTCTCTATATATTTCCTTTTTAATATTTCTCAGGAAATCCCAAGAATCCTTTAAAATACCTCCTGCAGTGGTCCAAATTTTCTTTAATTTTAAATCTAAAAATTTAGCGAAAGGGTAGGTTTTAGCCCCTCTAGCAGCCACTATAGGTCTCAAAGGTGGATCCTCCACATTTTTATGTACCTTGGGAATTCCGAAGATCGTGGGTACTCGAGGTTTCTCCATCCTTAAGTAATTAAAGATGTCCAACCTAATTAGTTGGTCTTGTAACATCTCTTTCAATACAAAGTCTATTTTGTTATAAGCAATATTAATTTCATTTTTGGTTACTCCAACATATCTAGAAATATCATTCAACATATTTAACATTTTATTAGAATGCAAAACACTATCCATAATGACCACAGACCCACCCTTATCAGGCTGCATAACCCTTATGTATTTATTATCCTTAAATTCATCTAATAGTGTGTTTTCTTCATGAGTAAGATTTAACTTTATACCCCACTTTCAGTTCATGCTCTGTCTAAGATCTTTTTCCATTTGGAACTCTAAGTTTCTTAATTGTGGGTGTAACAGGGGGTTATATGTACTAGTTTTCTTCACCTCTTTCCTTGGATTATTATCCTTGTTTCCTTGCTGTCCTTGATATATTATTTCCAAATTCTTCTTCCTCAGGAACACTTTCAAATTTATTAGGGTGTCCACTATCCTACCCTTGGTACTAGGAATAAATTTAAACCCCTTGGAAAATAGTCCAAAATGATCTACCCGTATTTCCAAGGAACTATAATTAAAAATATTAAAATTATCCAGGGTGTGACATGCACCTACTTCAGAAATGTTATTCTTTAACAAGTTCTCGTCTCCACCATTTAAATCCCTTGTTACCCCCTCCCATTGGTGGGTCCCCTCTGATAATACTCAATGGGAGATTTTTGCCTCAATCTCTCAGATCTCCTTAACTCCAGGAATTCTAAAGGGTCAACCAGATTTTCTGTGTTCCCCCCTTCCCTCTGATAATATCTTGAATCAAAATCATCCCTCCATGCAGTATTGGTATGTGTTTCTGCAAAATGTGTCCCCCCATACTGTTCTCTATACTTCTTCCCTTGTCCATATGGAAAATATTCTTTTTTAGGTGGTGGATAGGCTTTTTTACATTTGTACTCCCCTATATCCCTATCTAACTTACCAAATTGTCTTTTATACACCGACCTACATTTTTCCTCCACTTGTTTCTTTATGTCCTCATATTTCCTTTTACCTTCACCAATATTGTACATAAGGTCACTAGTAACCTGTTGGTTAATTTTTCCAATATTAACCTCCATTTTGGACATTTGCCTTTCATTTTCTCTAATAATGGCCTTCATAACCTCATAACCACTGTGATCAAAAATGTTAAGTAGCTCTTCATGAAAAATAGAGCCTTCAATAACATTATTCGGATAGTTAAAAATTCTAAGTCCCCTAGGGACAATACATCGGTTAATACATTCTTTCAAGTAATTATTCTCTATACCAAGCATTTTGTACTTAATACTCATTTCATTTAACTGCTTAATTTTATTATTATAAGATATGTCCTGTTTGGACTCATACATTTCATTGCCGTTTACATTTTCAGTCACTAAATCACTGTAGTTATTAAATGATTTGTATTAGGTTTACCAATGTACCAGAAATGTTAAAAGAACATTCCCCTTGATTAAAATTATCATCTACATTGTCAACATTAATTCTGCAGTCATATGCCTCCATATTACAGTCACCTGTGGTGTTAGGAACATTTCCGGAGTCCACAGTCCCATAATGCGGTCTCTCCCATTGTTCCCTGAAATCCCTCCTGTATGGAATAGCGTCTTCTCCCATCAAATAAACTTTACTTTTGCCTCTCAATCCTGAGGCCCTGAGTGATGACGTCATCTCCCCTCTCCCCTCTTTGGGGCGTTCTCCAAATAGAGCTTCCTGGTTTCCAGGTAGGGAAAGTCCTTGTTCTGTCTGTATGTTCAGGCCCTGCGAGCCCATAGAGGAATTTACCATGTCAGTTCCTCCCGGTGTGCCAAATAACAAAATCAGTTGAGTAAGCTGCCCCTCCACTCGCTGTAGCCTGGCATTCACACTATCACTTCCTTCATTCTCATCAGCTTGTTAAATCTGTTTTGCATCTGAGGAAGTATAACAGAAGACGAAAATGCTATTGTGGTATAATTGCGTTTATGCAATAAAGCTGTTGGTTCCACATTTCGCTGTGGTAAAGACATTCATTTTCCACCTCCTTCGAGCACCAGGATTGTGTTGCTTTTGATGTATAATGTTTGTAAAATATGTCAATATGGTTTGTTTTCATTATATAAATGTATGATTGCCTATGTCACAAATGATAATTCAATAAAGATGTTCTTGTTTAAAAAAAAAAACAGGAAGTAGGATCTTTAGAAAAGAGAAGGAATTAAGTATATAGAAAAAATGGAAACTGTGGGAACAATACATAAGAAAAATGTTTTGCAGAAGGAATGAGGGTTTAGAGAAGGCAGGAACTGAGCAATTTATGTAATTTTTTTTAAATATAAAATACATAACATATCATTTATAAATGTAAAATTGTTAATATGGTTCGATTACTTTTATATAAGTGTAACTTTGCCTGTGTTAAAAGTGATATTTCAATAAAGGTGCTCAAAAAAAAAAAATTTTACAAAAATATATTGGGAGAACAAAGGCCCATGTTTTACGGATAGTTTTTAAATATTACTCTCATTTACTAAAAGTTAGTAGAACAACATATTTTGCATTAATATGTAGTTTTTGAATAATCAGATGTATGTAACTCAATGTCTGTAACCCTTAGCAATTCACCAGAAAGTCAAACATTTTACAAGGGACGGTGCAAAAGTATCAGGAAAATCAGGGGTGTTCTGTGAAATTAGGGACAGCTGAGAGTTATGCTAAGAATGGCTGCAAATAAGTGCATAACAGCATTTACAGACTTTTGTCCAAAAAAATCCATCCACAGGGCACTGCCAGCATTCCTTATTTCCCTCAGCTGACTTTCACCAACATGAGATAGAGATACTCATTTCAGATATTAATGTGGATGATATACATTCAGCTGACAGCTTTTCTCAAGCACAAACTATTCTGTATATCCCATCATAACATCATATTGTATTGTCCAACTAGGCTGAAAGAATCTAGTTTGTGGGCTGAAGTCTAAGGTAATATCAGCCAGTAAACTTAAGAGAACTAGAATATACATTATACATTTTATATATATATATATATATATATATATATATATATATATATATATATATATATATATATATCCCCTTCTAATGGTCAACATTTCAAAATGTCGATATTCATATGGCAGAGACCATATGATCGACATTTGAAATGTGGACCATGGGGAACCGGCATCATGCTACAGTGCAGAATGGAAAGATTTCCACTTCTGCACTGTAGTGCAATCTTGTAGTTGGTATATGAAAGTTACAGGGGGTGGGGAGTGGAGCCCCCCACGGTGGGTGCAGGGGACAAAGCCCCCCTGCTAGCAGCATTAAGGTAAGTTTGTGTTTGTGTTTTGTGTTTTACTTGAATAGTTGAGATTTCAAATGTCAATCATATGGTCTTGGCCATATGAAAATCGACATTTTGAAATTTCGGCCATATCAAGTATATATATATATATATATATATATATATATATATATATATGTATATATGTATATATCGTATTTCCCTGAAAATAAGACCGGGTCTTATACTTTTCCCCCGCCAAAATACTCATTAGGGCTTATTATCAGGGGATGCCTTATTTACACCCCCATGTACAACAATCTACATTTATTCATTTATTCATGTACAAATATCGACATTTATTCATATACACAAATCGACATTTACTCATGTATAAAAATCAACATTTAGTCATGTACACAAATTGACATTTATTTGGTACTTTTCCATTATTGGGCAACAGTTCTAGGTAATGTGCTAACAGTTGTTTGAGAATTCTACATAAACAGTGCAACAAACATTTCACCTTTAGAATATCTACACCTTGGCTTTCACAGTGCAATATTTCATGCTTAACAGAAAGTGCAAAAAAATGTTAATACATATGTATTGGAGGAGGGGAATAAAACAGGTGAATAACTGACACTTTTTGAGTGGTGTTGCTTTCTTTATTCCTTACCCAAACCGTAAGAGAAGCATGATGGAAAGTTATAAAAATAAAGTCTGGGAACTAGTGGCCTTACTTTGTAATTACTCCTTGATAATGAAATGTTACCTTAATACAATAAAGTCAAAAAACTGACAAGAGCTTGCTGGCAGCTGAAAGCAGAAGCAATCCATTCTGTTGCCCCGATAACGGAAAAGTTATTCAAATACAGTCATGTCATCTTCTTCTGGAATATTGTCATAAGTCTCAAACCCCGAATTCTGGCCTGAATTTCTTGCAACTCCATTTCCTGTAGAACCATTGGCCCCAATTTGTCATGCCTAGCAATAGAGCTCTCCTTAAATGAGCACTGCTTGTCCATATAGCCTGCTCATAGTGCCTTGGCAACACAGCTGTTAGTGACTTTATCCTATGAGTTCTTCACCCAAGTTACAACCTCTTGCAGGCTAGGCTTCACAATGTTTCCATGGTGATTTCTCTCCATTCTATTTTCAATGTAGTCATTGAGTTCCATGCGCAAATGGTCCTTGAATGGCTTGTTTATTGCAATATCAAGTGTCTGGTGATAGGCAGTCACTCCTGCGAGAATGATTATTTGATCTGTTCTTCTTTGTGCAAGGAATTTCTTCATGTCTTTAGCGCGGTGATTGCTGGCTGAATCCCAGACTAGCAGACCTCTTTTGTCACCTCACAAAACAAGTGGCAGCATTACATCGACCCACTTCCTTATAACTGCTTGTGTGCACCAGGCTTTTTCAGTTTCAAGAATGCAAATGGCTGAAACATGTTCAATATTATCTTTCTTGCCCTTACTAATGATTAGAGGTGGGTTTTACTTTCGATCTAGATGATTTGCCAAAATACGGGTAACACATGCACTTTCGTAACCAGTGGAGGAAATGTAGATTGACGAGGCACTCCTCTGATCAATTGTTGTTTGAGATCCTTGGCCCATAAACACTGCAGTTTCATCTATAGCAATCATGTTGGAGAGTTGGTATTTAGAAAAGTCGATGCCATCAACAAAGAAACAGATAACTAAAACAAACTTAGAACTTAAGCAGCGTGAAAGAAACCAATAAAAACCAAGGGAGACGGTAGTTATAGAAAAACAATTTACTCTTAGCACTTTCGGTAAAACCAATGCTTCACCTTCTTCAGATAAAACATACATCAATTAAGACACTTTAAATACAATTCAGTATAACACTTAATAGTTAACAATTAGGGTTTAACAATCAACAATGCATCCAATTGTTCAAGATCAGCTGCTGAACAATGTTAATGTTAAAGGTGTAGTCCACATGTAAACAAATCTTTTCAGAGCCTACAACACACGTATTGTAGAACCTTTTACTAATCCAAATACATAAAAATAAATAAAAGTATATAGAGAAGTAAAAAACATGTGTAAAAAATAATATAAAAAAATGTATAATAATAGATGATAAATATGTGTAAGTATAAATAAATAAAGTTAAACCTTCAGGGGTACATTTTAGGCAGTGATATATGTACATGTTAATAAAAAACATCAGTGTAATGTCTAAACATTTCAGTGTCTCATAGACAAGAGTTTGAGAACGCACTTAATAGGTATTTGTTCGTTCAGACCAGGGGGTATATAGGCAATTGTCCTAATCTGCCACTCGAGCTCATCCATTTCCAAAAGGAGTTGCCAAGGGCCACCCCTCAAGTCAGAGCATCTACTATGCAAAACTACAAAATTAAAATAATGGTCTGGGTACTCGAGAATGTGTTTAGCCAAAGCGATGTTTGTGTCACTTTTACTAATGGCATAAACATGCTCGTAAATACGCTGTTTCAATTTTCTCTCAGTTTTGCCGATATAAAAGACAGTGCACTGATTACATATAGCGGCATAAATCACCCCTTTAGATTCACAATTGAATCTGCCCCTAATAGAATATAATTTATCATTGATCATGACATCTTTAGTTACTCGAATGTTTTTACATTGAGCACAAGCCCCACACTTAAACATACCGTTAGAACCTGACAGTTGTGGTTTCAACAAAGAACTTGAATGTAAGTGCACGTTTCATAACTTCAGTATCTTTCAGCTTGAACAGTGCTGTTGATCTTCTTAGAGACGTTCATATCGATGAAGGAAGCTATCCAGCCAATGTTGTGATGCTTTGAATTCTTCTGGGGATATTTCTAACTTTGGTGCCATTGCAAGGGCAAATATTTGAATATCAGCCCTGCACAGAAACAAAGCCTTTGCTCTCCTGTTAGCAATCCATTCACAGATGATGTCTTCCAGCGTAGGAAATAATGGTTGCCGACCTGATCCACACTTGCACTTCTTAGTGTTTCCCTCATCACCTGTTGATTGAGTTTATCGTATGCTGCTCGCCATTTTCAGACCATTCTGAGATCCAACTTCTTCTCTTTGCAGAAAGCCATCAGATTCTGTCCCCGTGAGTCCTCCATGATTCCTTTCTTGTACTCGATGGAAAAGCTCTTTCTTTTTGCACTCATCTTGTCTGGAGGGTGGTTAATTGAAGACTTACGAGACAGGAGTGGCAACACAAAATGGCGACGGTGCAATATTTCATGCTTAACAGAAAGTGCAAAAAAATGTTAATACATATGTATTGGAGGAGGGGAATAAAACAGGTGAATAACTGACACTTTTTGAGTGGTGTTGCTTTCTTTATTCCTTACCCAAACCGTAAGAGAAGCATGATGGAAAGTTATAAAAATAAAGTCTGGGAACTAGTGGCCTTACTTTGTAATTACTCCTTGATAATGAAATGTTACCTTAATACAATAAAGTCAAAAAACTGACAAGAGCTTGCTGGCAGCTGAAAGCAGAAGCAATCCATTCTGTTGCCCCGATAACGGAAAAGTTATTCAAATACAGTCATGTCATCTTCTTCTGGAATATTGTCATAAGTCTCAAACCCCGAATTCTGGCCTGAATTTCTTGCAACTCCATTTCCTGTAGAACCATTGGCCCCAATTTGTCATGCCTAGCAATAGAGCTCTCCTTAAATGAGCACTGCTTGTCCATATAGCCTGCTCATAGTGCCTTGGCAACACAGCTGTTAGTGACTTTATCCTATGAGTTCTTCACCCAAGTTACAACCTCTTGCAGGCTAGGCTTCACAATGTTTCCATGGTGATTTCTCTCCATTCTGTTTTCAATGTAGTCATTGAGTTCCATGCGCAAATGGTCCTTGAATGGCTTGTTTATTGCAATATCAAGTGTCTGGTGATAGGCAGTCACTCCTGCGAGAATGATTATTTGATCTGTTCTTCTTTGTGCAAGGAATTTCTTCATGTCTTTAGCGCGGTGAGTGCTGGCTGAATCCCAGACTAGCAGACCTCTTTTGTCACCTCACAAAACAAGTGGCAGCATTACATCGACCCACTTCCTTATAACTGCTTGTGTGCACCAGGCTTTTTCAGTTTCAAGAATGCAAATGGCTGAAACATGTTCAATATTATCTTTCTTGCCCTTACTAATGATTAGAGGTGGGTTTTTCTTTCCATCTAGATGATTTGCCAAAATACGGGTAACACATGCACTTTCGTAACCAGTGGAGGAAATGTAGATTGACGAGGCACTCCTCTGATCAATTGTTGTTTGAGATCCTTGGCCCATAAACACTGCAGTTTCATCTATAGCAATCATGTTGGAGAGTTGGTATTTAGAAAAGTCGATGCCATCAACAAAGAAACAGATAACTAAAACAAACTTAGAACTTAAGCAGCGTGAAAGAAACCAATAAAAACCAAGGGGAGACGGTAGTTATAGAAAAACAATTTACTCTTAGCACTTTCGGTAAAACCAATGCTTCACCTTCTTCAGATAAAACATACATCAATTAAGACACTTTAAATACAATTCAGTATAACACTTAATAGTTAACAATTAGGGTTTAACAATCAACAATGCATCCAATTGTTCAAGATCAGCTGCTGAACAATGTTAATGTTAAAGGTGTAGTCCACATGTAAACAAATCTTTTCAGAGCCTACAACACACGTATTGTAGAACCTTTTACTAATCCAAATACATAAAAATAAATAAAAGTATATAGAGAAGTAAAAAACATGTGTAAAAAATAATATAAAAAAATATATAATAATAGATGATAAATATGTGTAAGTATAAATAAATAAAGTTAAACCTTCAGGGGTACATTTTAGGCAGTGATATATGTACATGTTAATAAAAAACATCAGTGTAATGTCTAAACATTTCAGTGTCTCATAGATAAGAGTTTGAGAACGCACTTAATAGATATTTGTTCGTTCAGACCAGGGGGTATATAGGCAATTGTCCTAATCTGCCACTCGAGCTCATCCATTTCCAAAAGGAGTTGCCAAGGGCCACCCCTCAAGTCAGAGCATCTACTATGCAAAACTACAAAATTAAAATAATGGTCTGGGTACTCGAGAATGTGTTTAGCCAAAGCGTTGTTTGTGTCACTTTTACTAATGGCATAAACATGCTCGTAAATACGCTGTTTCAATTTTCTCTCAGTTTTGCCGATATAAAAGACAGTGCACTGATTACATATAGCGGCATAAATCACCCCTTTAGATTCACAATTGAATCTGCCCCTAATAGAATATAATTTATCATTGATCATGACATCTTTAGTTACTCGAATGTTTTTACATTGAGCACAAGCCCCACACTTAAACATACCGTTAGAACCTAACAGTTGTGGTTTCAACAAAGAACTTGAATGTAAGTGCACGTTTCATAACTTCAGTATCTTTCAGCTTGAACAGTGCTGTTGATCTTCTTAGAGACAGTTCATATCGATGAAGGAAGCTATCCAGCCAATGTTGTGATGCTTTGAATTCTTCTGGGGATATTTCTAACTTTGGTGCCATTGCAAGGGTAAATATTTGAATATCAGCCCTGCACAGAAACAAAGCCTTTGCTCTCCTGTTAGCAATCCATTCACAGATGATGTCTTCCAGCGTAGGAAATAATGGTTGCCGACCTGATCCACACTTGCACTTCTTAGTGTTTCCCTCATCACCTGTTGACTGAGTTTATCGTATGCTGCTCGCCATTTTCAGACCATTCTGAGATCCAACTTCTTCTCTTTGCAGAAAGCCATCAGATTCTGTCCCCGTGAGTCCTCCATGATTCCTTTCTTGTACTCGATGGAAAAGCTCTTTCTTTTTGCACTCATCTTGTCTGGAGGGTGGTTAATTGAAGACTTACGAGACAGGAGTGGCAACACAAAATGGCGACGGTCAAGAAGACACAACCACACCCGTTCGTTATCAAGCATGCTCATTCTACATGTGCTGTCTGTACTTTGACCAATCAAAGTACACTTGCCAGTGTTTATGGGCCAAGGATCTCAACCGTCAAGTGTGAGTAAGGATTAGGGTTACAGTAAGAATCATAGAGGACTCCCAGGGAAAGAATCATATGACTTTCTGCAAAGAGAAGAAGTTGGGTGTCCAAATGGTCCAAAAAGGGTGAGCAGAGTACAATAACCTCAGTCAACAGGTGTCAGTTACACTATTACTTTATAATTCAACATGTCCATCATGTGTTGATGACGATCTTAACTGGGGATTATTTTTGGGGTACAGCTTATATCATGACCACCTTGGAAAACCATGCTAGGCCTTATTCTTTGGTTAGGTCTTATTTACGGAGAAATATGGTATATATATATATATATATATATATATATATATATATATATATATATATATATATATATATATACATACACACACACACACACACACACACACACACACACACACACACACACACACACACACACACACACACACACATACACACCATACATGTTTTAAGAAACTTGAAACTGAAGATTTAATTATACCCAAATGACATGGCAAGTTGGTGAGAAAGAGAATTAGAATATATATATATATATATATATATATATATATATATACATATGTGTGTGTGTGTTTATGTGTTTGTATTATTGGGAAAAGGTATGAAAAGAAAAAAAGCTGGTGAATTGCTGCATTGGCCCTTAGCAAGACATTTCTTACTAATTGACTTAGTTCAAGACAATATACCTAAGAAAATTATTGGACTGGGAGGGAATAAGTTAAGGACTATTAAGTTATGCAGGGAATGTTTCACAATTATTTAAAAAAGAATGAGAGAAGTATTATGGGCAAAGGCAAACTGGCTGAGCATGACATAGCCACATGCCTTAATGGGATCAATAGTGCACAAGAAAACATTATTTAGTATTGAAGGTGGGCAAGAATTGAAGAGAAGTAGGTAAAAACTGGGTAAGTCATCATTAGGTGCATGAGCTAACATTTATTAAAAAAGGTGATGCATACTTTAAACAGTCTCTTCGTATGACTGATACATGGTACAATGGTGGAAATCATTAAAATATTCTTACATCAAATACAACAGAATGGTAAAAGAAATCTTAGTACAAAGAGCTGCATATCAACTAGAGTCTAAAACATAAGACTTATGGAATGGGGGACAAAGAACATATGGGACAATGTCTAATAACAAGTGTTTTGCCTTATTTACAAGCACATTGGCATGCATTGTGCAGACTTAGCATGCAAAGTGAAAGTGAAAAAAATGTCATTAGGCTAGTGTTTATGATGACTTCCTGAGCTGTTTTTGTACATGGTCTGGCCACTTTTATAAACGGGAATAAGACGTGACAATAAGGCCACACCTCTAGAGAGTAATAAGGCCGGAGGGTCTTCTATGCACTGATAGCCTTTAGCACCATGGAATGATGTTTCGTCAAGGGCATGCTGTTATCATTAAATAAAATATACCTCAGACTGCCTTATTCCATTTATAAAATGGACTCCCACCAATAAAACAAATACATAAAAATGAATAGGAGAATATCAGCTGTAAGCAGTACACAGCAGCTGTCAAAAGCAAAAAGAAAAATAAATAAATAAACTCCATGTTTAGATTGCTTTTGTCAGTGTGAATATCTCTCTCTCTCTCTCTCTCTCACACACACACACACACACACACACACACACACACACACACACACACACACACACACACACACACACACCCTTAAAGCTAAGGTTTCAGCAGTGTTTTTTTATAGTTGCAGAAATGTGCAAAATCATCATATTCAGCAGTTCCCATGATATGATGCATTCAGATCTTATGATAAATACTTATCACTAAGTTTAGTTTCCTGTTACGTGTGGTCTGTTTTTGACTACTGTCTTTGTACCTTCATTTGGTATCTCCCAGCAGTACTACATGTGAATTTGAGAGGGCATATCAGCAATTATTCATTTATTTCACTTGTCAGTCAAGTAAATCACACTCAGCCTATGAAACAATCACATGCGCATACTAGCGTATATATACATATATATATATATATACACACACACACACACACACACACACACACACACACACACACACACACACACACACACACACACACACACACACACACACACACACACACACACACACACACACACACACACACACACACACACACACACACACACACACACACACACACACACACACACACACACACACACACACACACACACACACATCTGTGCAAAGGGGCATAGCAGTTAAAGTGGCATTTATGTTGACCAGGGAAATGTAGTCAGGACATCTAGGGAAAAGTACAGTTGTGTACACTTACCATAGATGTAGATGTTCGAGTGTATTCATTGTTGCAGTCATTACATTTGGGTAATCTGCTAGCAGGTTGCCCTCAGTTGGCCTGAATAACAAAGTCTTGGGTCCTGCGTCGGTTGCTGTCTCTTCTTCCATGATGTCAGGTCATCAGGGGTATAAAACATGCAGCCGACACCATTTTCATCAGTTTTTCTTGCCCCCAGATGTCAGGATGGGGAGCAAAAAAAAAAAAATATATATATATATATATATATATATATATATATATATATATATATATACATGTAATTTAGAACACAAAAATATACCTCCAAATAAAAGCAAATGCACCAAAAAGGCTTTTGAGCATAGTAACAGAAAGAATAGGTATAATAAGAGAGAAATAGGGGGCTGGCGGGTGGGTAACCAGGACTGCAACAGTGAATACACTCAAACATCTACATTTATGGTAAGTGTACACAACTGTACTATGTTCTTCATGTTTCACTGTTGCAGTCATTACATTTGGGTAGAATCCCAAAGCTATGGTTGGTAGGATGGAATTATACACCATTAGGAAGAGAGGTAAATGGTAATGTTTGGTGAAGGTATGAACTGAGCTCCAAGTAGCAGCTTCTAGAATGTCTCTGGTAGGAACCCCTCTGAGAAAGGCTGCAGAAGTAGATGCAGCCCTGGTGGAATGGGATCTGATCCCCTTGGGGACAGGTTTACCATGGTGCATGTAGCAGAAATGAATACAATGGCTTATCCATTTTGAAATAGTCTGCTTTGAAATAGCCTTTCCCTCTGCCCCTGCAGCAAATGCCACCAGTAATTGCTCAGATTTTCTTAGAGATTTTGTCCTGTTTAAGTAGAATCTTAGTTGTCTGTGTACATCCAATGAATGCGGAATCTGCTCCCCCTTGCTCTGTGGATTTGGTAAAAAGGTTGGCAGATGAATGGCCTGATTAAGAGCCACACTGGATACCACCTTAGGCATAAAGGATGGATTGGTCCTGAGGGCCACCCTGTCCGGATAAAAGATAATGAAAGGCTCTACTGCTATGAGAGCCTGTAGTTCTGAAATCCTTATAGCTGAAGTGACTGCTAAAAGAAAAGCTGTCTTCCAAGAGAGAAATTTTATGTCTGCAGGTAGGTAGGTAGGGTGAGTTTTTTCCAGCACAAAATCGAGGTCCTATGCAGGAGTTGGTGCTCTCCTGGGAGGTCTCAAAATTTTGGCCCCTCTGAGGTACTGCTTTAGCAGGGGATGAGAAAAGCGAGGAGTCTCTGTGTTGTAATGCATCAAAATGGCAGAGGCATGGATTTTTATAGAAGAAAAAGATAGGCCCTTATGAAGCATCTCAGTTAAATATTGCAGCATCTTGGGCATTGCTGTGTTTATTCCTTCTGCTTGGTTCCAGGCACAGAATCTTTTCCACTTATCAGCATAACATTTTCTAGTACTAGGCCTTATAGCCTCCAAAATGACATCCATCACAGGTTTACTGAGAGATGTAACTGGTGAAATTAGTTGATTAGCCATGCTGCAAGATTCAGAGTTTGGAGCTGAGTGTGCAGAATTTGATAGTTCTGCTGAGACAGTAGATAAGGTGTCTGAGGCAGGTACCATGGAGGAAGGTGTGACATATTGCATAGGAGCGGGTACCAGTGTTGGTGAGGCCAGTCTGGAGCAATCAGAATCATTTTCAGTTTTTCCTGTCTGACTTTCAGTAAAATCTTGGAGAGCAGAGGCAGAGGGGGAATGGCATAGACTGATAGGTTTTTCCAGTGGAAGGATAGAGCATCCACTTTCCAAGCTTTTTTGTGATGAATTCTTGTGCAAAATTTGTCCAACTGATAGTTTGGGGGAGAGGCAAAAAGATCTATGTCTGGGCTCCCCCATTTTCATGTCAACATGCTGAAGATTTGTGGATCCATTTTCCATTTGAGTGGGTCCATAAGATTTCTGCTTAGTTCGTCTGCCAGAGTATTTTGCTTTCCTGGCAGGAATTGAGCTTGTAGATGTATTTGGTAAGTCAAGGCTGTGTTCCACAAAGCCATTGCTAGTCTGCAAAGTGGGTAGGAATGGGTACCCCCCTGCTTGTTTATGTACCACATAACTGTGGTGTTGTCCATCTTTATCAATAGTTGTCCTGGATGAAGAAAGTCCTAGAAGGCTGTCAGAGCATTCTGTACAGCTAGCATTTCTTTCTGGTTGATATGTAGGTGCATTTGATTTGGGCTCCATTCACCCTGAATGCAGCTCCCTGCCAGATGGGTCCCCCAAGTATAATCTGATGTGCCTGTAGTCAGGGTTTGGGTGGCAGGGGGTGGAATGAATGACAGTCCCTTGTTTTGGTGACAGGCCTCTGCTCACCATAGGAACTCCTGTTGCAGGCAAGGAATGATAGGAATCATTGTTTCCAGGCTGTGACAATGTTGACTGCATAAGTTTTTTAGGTACCACTGAAGTTTCCTCACATGCAGTCTTGCATATGGAATTAGTAGAATGCAGGAAGCCATGAACCCCAAGGCCTGCAGAATTTATCTTGCAGATAGCTGGGTTTTTGTGGCCACTTGTTTGAAGTATGTCATCAATTGAATTTGTCTGGCGTGAGGTAAGCCATCTGGGCAGTTGTATTCAAGCTTGCACCCAGGAATGTCATTATTTCAGAGGGTACCAGTTGTGATTTCTTTTCGTTCATGGTGTACGCTAGGCAAGTTACAAGCCTTTTTACAAATGCCAGATGCTGTAGAAGAGTGTCCTTGTTTTCTGCCTGAATTAGATAATCATCCAGATAAGGATAAATTTGAATGTTTCTTTGTCTGCAAAGTGCAATGACTTGTGCCAGGCACTTTGTGAAGACCCTGGGTGCAGTAGATAAGCCGAAGGGCAGTGCAGAGAACTGGTAATGCAAATAGCCTGCTTTGAAGCAGAGGTATCTTCTGCAAGATTCCCTGATTGGGATATGCAGGTAAGCCTCTTTTAAGTCTAGAGTTACCAACCAGGCATACTTGCCTAGCATACGCAGTAACTATTGTAGAGTCAGCATCTTGAATTTTGGAATGTCCAGGAAATTATTCAGAATGGATAAGTCCAGAATTGGACGCCATGATTTGTCTTTACTGGGTACCAGGAAAAGTCTTGAATAAAAACCTTGTCCTTTTTCCTTTCCTGGTACTGGTTGAATAGCCCCCATATCCATGAGAGACATAACTTGTTTCTGGGCCACTGCCCACTGATTTGGAGGCAGGTCTGGCCATCCATTTAGAATTGGCAACATGTGGAAATGAAATATGTATCCCTGGGATACTATATTTAAATCCCACTTGTCCTGGGTAATGAGATGCCAATTTTGTGCATGAAGTGCTAGTTTTCCCCCCAAAGGGGCTGCCAAAAGATAAGTGCTTAGAAATGGCACAGGAAAGTCATTGAGACTGTTTACCATGAGCGGGTGCTTTGCTACTTCCAGATTTGGAGGTGGAGGCACCCCATTGTTTTGTTCTGTAAGTTCCTTGTGACTGAAACCTGGAGCCTTTGGAGTATCTGGGTTTGACCTGAGCAGCTCTGTTGGGTACTGGAAAGGACCAATTCTTAGTAGGCCAGTGCCTACTGAAACTGGGTGGTTGCACTTGTAGGAAATCTTTTACAATTTGCATAGATTTAGCTTTGTCTTCCATCTTTTTCAAAACTTCTTCTGCCTTATTACCAAATAGACTGCCCTGTTTTAAAGGAGCATCCAACAATTTTGCTTTAACATGATCAGGCAGATTTTGCTCCTTGAGCCAAGCATGCCTTTTTATCACAGATCCAGTTACGGCGGCCCTGCAAGAGGCCTCCAAGGAATCAAAACCACATTGAAAAGTATGCTTACCAACTTGTTCAGCTAAATGCAATAAATCCTGTAACTCTTTATTTTCCACACAGTCAGAAATCAACATAATTTTCTGTTTCAGTAAGCCCGTGACATGCTGCTGATATTTAAGCATATGAAATTGTCAGTTTAAAGCCCTGATTGCCAGGGTTGCAGATGTGTAAACCTTCTTACCCCATCTGTCCAGCGCCCTGGAGTCTCTATCAGAAGGTGTAGGGTTTTTAGCAGTAGAAGCCTTAACACCCTTGGGACCCTGAGAAATTGTTTCAGAGTCAGCAGTAGGGTTTTTAAAAAGAAACCTGTGGGAGTCAGGAACCCTGTAATATCTGTCTGGCTTACTAGGAGCCAGAGGCAGGGAATCAGGAGCCATGCTGGATTCTGAGAAAACATCATCAACAATGTCTAAAACAGGAGGTATAGCCAAAGGCCTACGCTGAGGAAGAAGAAGGAAATCCCTAAGCCTCTTTTTGAATTCTGAAAAATCCTGATTCTCCCAATGAAAATGTTCCCTTAAGGTATGCAAAGTTTTTTCAAAAGAAAATTCCTCAGGAGGAAAAGCAGAAGGGATGGATTCCTCTGCATCAGAGTCTTCATAAGATGGAATAGATAATTTCTGATCAGAAGAGGAATCAGAAGAAATGGAACGCTGATCTGAAGATTCATAATCAGTGCCTTGCCTAGGCCTCTTAGCAGGAGGGGGCTGGGAACCCCTAATCAAGGTAATTAAATCCTCAGCCATTTTGATCACTTGTTTTTTAGGTATAGGGGCCTGAGCATGTGGCCTATGTGTCAATTTTTTAGACATAGAAGTTGGTTTTGGCCTAGGTTTTGAAGATGGCGTCGGTTTAGTATACAAATCTTTAGGCCTGAAAACACCCTCAGATGCCGATGCCTGCTCAGCAGCTCTGGACCCATCTAAAGGAGAGACATCCGCGGGTTCAATACTTAAAGTATCTCGCAACATACCAGACTCTGAATGGGTCTCGGTAGAGGCCTGCGAATCAAAGGTAGTGAGCATCAGGGGCTGCGAAAGCACCTCACTGAGTACCGGTGAACTGGCTATTGGTTTAGGAGAAGCTTAGCCGTCGGTTTTGGACCTTGATGGTCTGTCTCTGTCTTTTTCTTTGCATTTTTTTGTGAGTTCCAGTAGTCGGATTGCTAACCGACAACATTTCTGGATAGTTAAATCTTGAGCAAAAATATTTAGATGCAAAAATATCCCAACGCTTAATAATGCGTTGGTTAAATTTAGCACAAAACCGACAGCAAGGCACGTTGTGATCAGGGCCTAGGCAAGGAATACAGTGCAAATGAAAATCCTTATGAGGTATTTGCTTCCCACAAGTAATACAATTATTAACTTTTACTGACATTGGTAAGGAGCAAGAAAAAGTTTCCCCAATGGGGTACTTAGCTTTAGGTTGAAGACTTCGGTTCTGAAACTCGAAAATGAAAATTTCAGGAGTCAGCTGACTTGCACTTGCGAACTGCTTCTGCTTTGGGCACCGTGCGGCAAGAAAGACTGATGAAAATGGCGTCGGCTACATGTTTTATACCCCTGGCGACCTAATGTCATGGAAGAAGAGACAGCAACCGACGCAGGACCCAACACTTTGTTATTTAGGCCGACTGAGGGCAACCTGCCAGCAGACTACCCAAATGTAATGACTGCAACAGTGAAACACGAAGAACATCTTCACTAATCTTCTGATAAGTATCATGGAATCATTAGCATACATTTGAACAGACAACATCTCAGACAGATGTGATCATCTGACAGTCAGCATCTTAAAAGTCTTGCATCCCCTTTATAATGCACTAGGGTATCAGCATTTGAATATAAATCCAATAATCTTATGTGGGGATAGAGCCTACAGCCTTCTAATGTGTCTGACATCAAAGTCAAGTTCAATGACTGCTGAATCATTTTGTGCAATAAGTATAGGAATGCATTTATCTGTTGCATTTCTTTGCTGTTTGACTTGACTTTTTTATCACATTATAGAAGGGGTATTGCCAGGAAAGATAATGCCATGTTAGACAACAGGTGCAGTAAAGCATAAGGAAGTATGATACTCTTATTTATACATGGGTACACATGTGCTAGATATGATAGTTACAAGCAAACACTGAATGATACTCTCATTCATACATGGGTACACATGTGCTAGATATGATAGTTACAAGCAAACACTGAATGATACTCTCATTCATACATGGGTACACGTGCTAGACATGATAGTTACAAGTAAACACTGAATGATACCCTTATTCATACATGGATACACATGTCCTAGATATAATAGTTACAAGCAAACACTGAATTATACTCTTATTCATACATGGGTACACATGTGCTAGACATGATAGTTACAAGCAAACACTGAATGATACTCTTATTCATACATGGGTACACATGTGCTAGACATGATAGTTACAAGCAAACACTGAATGATACTCTTATTCATACATGGGTACACATGTCCTAGATATAATAGTTACAAGCAAACACTGAATGATACTCTTATTCATACATGGGTACACATGTGCTAGACATGATAGTTACAAGTAAACACTGAATGATACTCTTATTCATACATGGGTACACATGTGCTAGACATGATAGTTACAAGTAAACACTGAATGATACTCTTATTCATACATGGGTACACATGTCCTAGATATAATAGTTACAAGCAAACACTGAATGATACTCTTATTCATACATGGGTACACATGTGCTAGACATGATAGTTACAAGTAAACACTGAATGATACTCTTATTCATACATGGGTACACATGTGCTAGACATGATAGTTACAAGCAAACACTGAATGATACTCTTATTCATACATGGGTACACGTGCTAGACATGATAGTTACAAGCAAACACTGAATGATACTCTTATTCATACATGGGTACACATGTGCTAGACATGATAGTTACAAGCAAACACTGAATGATACTCTTATTCATACATGGGTACACATGTGCTAGACATGATAGTTACAAGCAAACACTGAATGATACTCTTATTCATACATGGATACACATGTGCTAGATATTATAGTTACAAGCAAACACTGAATGATACTCTTATTCATACATGGGTACACATGTGCTAGACATGATAGTTACAAGCAAACACTGAATGATACTCTTATTCATACATGGATACACATGTGCTAGATATTATAGTTACAAGCAAACACTGAATGATACTCTTATTCATACATGGGTACACATGTGCTAGACATGATAGTTACAAGCAAACACTGAATGATACTCTTATTCATACATGGGTACACATGTGCTAGATATGATAGTTACAAGCAAACACTGAATGATACTCTTATTCATACATGGGTACACATGTGCTAGATATGATAGTTACAAGCAAACACTGAACGATACTCTTATTCATACATGGGTACACATGTGCTAGATATGATAGTTACAAGCAAACACTGAATGATACTCTTATTCATACATGGGTACTCATGTGCTAGACATGATAGTTACAAGCAAACACTGAATGATACTCTTATTCATACATGGGTACACATGTGCTAGACATGATAGTTACAAGCAAACACTGAATGATACTCTCATTCATACATGGGTACACATGTGCTAGATATGATAGTTACAAGCAAACACTGAATGATACTCTTATTCATACATGGGTACACATGTGCTAGACATGATAGTTACAAGCAAACACTGAATGATACTCTTATTCATACATGGGTACACGTGCTAGATATGATAGTTACAAGCAAACACTGAACTATGATTGGCAGCCTATCAGTGAGAGAAAGCTGAAGACATAATTTTCAAGGCAGCACTATAGTGGCAGTCTTTTCTAATTATGTTTAGGAACAACTATGATATTGGAAAACTATAAATGATAAATCTGGTGGCATATAGGTTCACTGGTTCATAGCCATATGCCAGGCTAATGAACACTGGGACCATTATAAGCCTAGCTGTGTAATCCAACCCAGTTGTGTCCCTCTGTATCATGGGCATTTATTAGGAAGGGTATGTTAATTGGGAAGTTTCTAGAGGTTACATCTGTGTGTGTGTGTGTGTGTGTGTGTGTGTGTGTGTGTGTGTGTGTGTGTGTGTGTGTGCATGTGTGTGGGGGGATGTATAGTTGTGATGTCCTGTTGTCTTGCAACATGAACATATGCTCCTTACACATCAGTATGTTCACACAAACAGCCCACTCTCTAGATATGAACCCCTGGACAACAGGGCACTCCCAATACACACTTGAGATTATTATGTGCAACAGACACACACACACACACACACACATCATATATCACCCATGATACTTGCTGTCTGATATACATTCATTTCTACAGCTTTACAGTATGTTTTTTTTTTATTTAACTGCACTGCTGTAATATAGCTATAAACAGTTTTCATGCAGATAATCATCATCGCCATTTTTTGCCATTTTTTTTGTGGGATAAGGGTGATGTGTTAACTGTCACCACCTCTCTGTATTCAGTGCTAGCTTTCTACCTTTGACATCATGTCTGACTGTTACAGGTCTTCTCTCATGCAATCCGTCCATCTCTTGTTTGGACATCCTCATTTCCTCTTGTCTTCTTTTTATCCCTCCCAAATCTTCTTCACCAAATCATCATCTGCTCTCCGGCACATGTGCTTGAACTACCCTAGTTTATTCTGATTGACATTCTCTGAAATTGGAGCTACTTTGGCTTCTGCGCTGATATCATTTCTTTGTCTGTCCCACAGTTTGCATCCTACTCCCCATCTCAGACACTTCATCACCTCTTGCTATCTCCACTGCTCTGCCTTCACTGGCCAGATATTTATGCCATGCAGATTACTGGTCACATCACTGTTTTGTCCACATTATTTTTCAGCTACTTTGTCATTTTTCTATCACACTCTGTCCCAGACACTCTGCCCATTTGGCTGCAAAACCTCTTATTCTAGATTTGACCTCTTCATTCAGACTTCCCTTCTCCCCAACCACCTCTCGCCACTCAAATAATTGTAGCTGTTAACCTGTTCCACTTTCCCTTCTATCTTAAATTTCAACTTCTCCTGATTTCCCCCCTTTGCTGCCATTACAACTGTCTTATCTGTACTGGGTTTCATCCCATGTGCCTTTAGTTCTGCATTCCATTTCCCTATCCTTTGCTGAAGTTTTTGTTCATGGTATGCTTGTAGTATCACATCATCTACGTACAGTAGCTTTGTTGAACTTCCCTCTCCATACTTCTCAACCTCACAGCATAAAAAATCTGGACAAAGTTAGATAAAATGGGGGTCAAAAGGCCAAACATAGGGACAGATTTTACATATTGCTCCTATAAACTTAAAACGTTGATAGAATGTTAGACTTGGCTTTATTATATATTTTCTGAAGGATACAAAGTCTGAAAGTCAAACTGTATGTCATTATTTAGTGTTATTGACTTCAATTCTCAATGATTTGCCAGAAAACCACAACATTTATGTGGAACGGACCAAAAATAAGAGGCAAAAGTCTGGACATTCTGTGAAAATGTGGACAGTTGAGAGGTATGGTCCCCTCCCCCATGTTTTCTAATGAGGTTCTTTACCAGTATCAACAACAATGTGCTCAAAGCTGAGCCCTGATGTACATCCAGTCCTACTGGGAGTCCTGTGAGTCTGAACATAGTTTATACTTGTGTCATTGGAACCTTGTAGATAGCCTACCAGCATTTCCAGGGCTTTTTGCCATCACAGGCCTGAACAAATCAACTTTCTTGGTGACTTGTCATATGCTTTATTTAAATTTAGGAATATCCAGTTGAACTCTTACCTCATTTCCAGCTTCTTTGACACTCGCTGTTTCACTGCAAATATTGGGTTGGCTGTGATGCATCCTGATTTGAATCCAACATGCTCACCTCCCATCTTACTTCTTATTATTCTGCACATCCATTTATTAATCATGTCCTTTAGCACTTTAATACAGCGTAATTGCTGTTTAATACTTCTGCACATTCCACATGAATGTCCCCTTTGTTTTTGCACACTGGCATTAGAATGCTTACTTTTCAGTCATCTGAGATATGCTTCTCTCTCCTTACCACTGTGAGTACCCACAGGAGTCACTACTTTCCTAATTCACCCACCAACTTGATCGTATCAGCTGTGACTTTATTTGAGCCAATTGTTTTCCCTGATTTTATTTGCCTTAGTGCTGATCTTGCGTCTTGTGGGTGGATTCTTTCCCTTTCTCTTTCCTCATAGGCTGACAATGAGGTAGTACAGTTTCTGTGGGGTTTTCTTCATTCAGAAGGTGCTGGAAATACTCCACCCACCACCTCTAATGTCCTGTGGACTATTGGTCAGATTCTTGCTGACTAGTCTTATGAATAGTATGTAATGACTACCTTGTTTATCTTTCTGTCTTTGCCTTTCACCCTGATAGATTTTTTTCTGTATGTATTGAGTTAGTTTCCAGAGGCGGGTAAGCTGTCTCTGATGCCTTGTTCATTTTACAACTGCAATTGCTTTCTTAGCCTCTTGTTAGCCAACCAGTATTTCTTCTAGCTCCCACTTTTTCTTGCACTCCTTTTTTTTTTGATGAGTCAGTCAGGTTACTACAGGGAAGTGCTTTTCTTTTATTTATTTTTTACTCCTCAATGGAAGAGCTGGCAGGGGTGTGTGTGTCGGGTCTATATTATATCATCAAACGCTTAAAAAAGCGAACGCTGATTGATCGACCTAATTTAAGTGAAAGCTTACAATCTTGAACTGTCAGATCAGCGATTGTTTTTCCCAGGGAAAAAAATCGCTGATCCAAAACACATACACACAACACAAGCACACCAAACAAACAGAAATCCACACACATACACCTAAAATCTGATACCTAACCCTACACTAAACTATGCACACACCACTAACTACTCACTTACCTTAACCCAAACCCTAACCCTAAGGTCCGTCACTATCGCACACTCACCTCACCCGCTCCCTAACCCTAACTCACTTAAATCCGCCCTAACCCTCATGTCCACTCAATCGCACACACACCTAACCCGAGCCCTAACCCTAACTCATCTAAATCACCCTAACACTCACATCCACACAATCGCACACTTACCTGAATCCGACCAGTAACTTTCCACCATAACACTGAAAATACCGAAGCAACAGAAACGGACAACCAAATTCTTTCCCCTAGGAAAAAATTTGAGTTTCTGCTGCTTCGATATTTTGCAGTTTCACGAAAATAAGTTTGATCAACCAGCATTTGCTTTTTTAAGCATTCGAGGATATAATGTAGACCCTGTGTGTCATGGATGTACTAACTGTAATAACCTGACCACTAGAATGCAACAATCAGGTTATTACAGGGAAATTATTCTTTTGTTCTCTTCAGTTGAAAAACTACCTGGGATGGGGCACTGGCTTTTGGTAATCATCACCTGGTGCTGACTGAGCTGGCTGTTTTGAGGTAATGCCATTCTGCTTCCTGGGGTGCTAGAGCCCTGAGTATTTCCTTGAAGTCTTGAGCTTATGCTGTGGGGCAGCTGTTTCATTGGGGATGACTTTGTAATATTTGATTCTATCGCACTGCCTTTTCCTTAGTACAAGGATGTCTTCTTGAGTTTCATGTTGGCCACTCTTGTATATGATCTTGTGTCTGACTCTCTTGATGAACCATATGTTGGCCACCATCAAGCCCTTTGCCAGAAAGAAGTCTAGACTGGCCACTTCTTCTTCATTCTTGTTAGCCAACCTATTTGGGCCCAGGCAGTCTTGATATCTTCTACAGTTTGTCTATTCAGATATGAGCATTCAGATCTCCCATTATCAACAGCCACTCATGCTGTCATCTAGTAAGTCCTGAAGGCACTCTTTTGTTCACCATCACAACCCTGGTGTGGAGCACAGGATCAGATTATGAGTGGTGTCCTGTCCTTAGACTGCAATCTGATTGCCAAACATCTATCATGAATGCTCATGACATACCTCTCTGCCTTCTGAAACTTCTCCGTCACCACAATTCCCACACTATTTGTTGTCTGTTCCTCCCGAATGGTAGATACTGAATTCCAAACCATGTTGCTTTGCTGCACTGTCCTTCCATCTTGTTTCCTGGATACAGGGGATGTCCATCCTTCTCTGTACCATCATGTCATCTACTTCCAAGCTGCATCCTGTCAGGGAGTATATATTCAGTGTAACAATCCTTAGTACATTTTTGGCAGATTGGTTGGTTTGTGGTCCAGCTTTTTCTTAACAGAGCTAACCCAGGCAACCCAAGCTGGGCAACTGGATGCTAGCTAGTTATTATTGCCCTGGGGCTGCTGGTCTTCATGGTAGAATGCACAGTGCCAAATAGGGGCACATAAACCTCTCCCACAGTTAACATAGATCACTGGTTGGGTACTCCACCCCCTTATCACCAAAAAATGGCCATGGTCATTTTTGTCAACATTACTCAATGGAAAAAAATCACTAAGAGACAGTTTTTTATGCCATCAAGTTGCTAACCCTGGCACAGCTGATTCATGCTCTCCTATACAGAGGATACTGTGCATCATAACTGATGTGAAAGCATTTGGCCTACACAACTCCCCCATTACCTACTGTCTGTGCTACTGCCCATGACTCCATTCAGTTTGAGTGACTGTATTGTTATACCTCTGAAGTTCAAACCTTGAACTGAACACACTCAATGTGTTATTGGGGAGGTGGGAGTAGGGTTGCCACCTCTTTGTCTTCCCATTTCCTGACAAACCACACCCCCCTGCAGAATTATAACACACCCCTTGCCTAAGGGTGATCACACCCCTTTTGGCAAGTCACATCCAGAAGCACCAGTTTTTAATGCCATACACAGTGACTGCATGGGCAGCTTCACATGATATGGAGCCCTAGACAAGCTGCTCCATGGCACTCCCAACCCCTGCTATCAGTCTGGCATACACCCTAGTGCACCGCTGTTTTCTTCCCATTCTTACCTCCTTATACAACTCAGAATATCTTTGCTTTGTTTTACCAAACTTTGTTTTATTTGCCTGCATTCTCCTACATCTTTTCAACCATTCTAGATGGCCAAAACTACACTGTAATAATGACCTAGGAAAGAAATGAATTAAGTTGTGGTCTGGGAGACCACACGACCACCACAGTTAAGGATTTCTTAATGGTATGACATGCATTTTAAAGAATTCTTCCACATCCTTTGGTCCAGTGATGGTCTGAAGAATAACTATGACTTATGAAAGTAACGTTTTTTTTTTTTTTTTTGAGGAAGAAATAAGATATGTTCAAGGATGACAACACAGCAGTTATCAATAAACTGTGCAGTATTTACCCATAAACTGTAAAGAATGCCCGTGAGGGCACATACATCATATCTGGGTAACTGCCTTCCTCCCTACTCAAAAGGTCACTTTTCTGTGTACACCTCTGAGGTTAAACTAGTATGGAAGTGAAAGGAGAACTGGCAGTAGTGACATATTTTAAGTTGCTGCTGTCATACATCTACACAGTATGCTGCCTCAGCCCTAACCTCAAAAGGCAGACACCTTGTGGGTACCCCTTTGAAGTCAAACTAAAATGGAAAGTGAAAGAAAACATAAAGCACAACAACATATTTCAGTCTATACATATGCAGCATACCCTTTTCCCCTACACACAGAAGATGGCCACCTGTATATACATCTGATTTTAATTGCAAAAAAAGTAAAAAAATAATACAGCAATTCATTCCAATCTATTGTTCCTACACAGTACCCTGATGCTAGACAAACTAATGTAAACTGTTGTGCCCCCCTCTAAGGTGTGATTTTGAGGAAAGTTAAAGAAATAATTACCACTCTGTCCCTGGCCAACACACAAGCCATAGCAACCTTGCGTGCTCACATCTGAAGTTTGACTGTGAGGAAAATGTAAGAAATAATGACCATAATACCCTCAGTCCACTCAATTATATCAGTCTCTGTGCCCACCTTCTAGTTTTAGACTAAGTGAGGCCCACTGCTGAGGACCCTACTAAGCCATGTATACAGACAGGGATGATGGCCCCCAGAAGCCCTAAGTTTCTTCATGTTTTGGGATACATTCTATGCCTTATTTTTTTCACTACCCAGGACGAGTTGTGTGATGGCAATACTGCTCAATGTGCCACTGTACAACAATATGTTCCTTTCCCACACATCCAGCTCAGACCATCAAAAAGCCACTTATTGTATGCAATGTTGATGTTTAACTGTGATAAAAAGTGAAAGAAATTATGGCCAACTTTTTGTTCTATATACACATGTATACACTTTAACCTTTTCCTAGGCACATGCACACAAGTATAAACAACAGCAATGATTGTTTTTATACTGCATTTGAATATAGATAGGAAATCCAATTGAAACAGTGAACATTTTAGGAAACATACTTCAGAAATGTGTTATCTTAAAGAATAATTCAAAATACCTTTCAAGTACTCACCATAGCTGCATTTCTGACAGAGATCCTGATTTCCTGACTGTCAGGAAGACTTCCTGACAGGTGGCCACCCTAGGTGGGAGTGGGAGGGATCCTACATAATCACAGAACATACAAACTCCGCACAGATAAAAACCTTAGCCAGTATGCCAACCATGTCTTTCATGTTAATATACATTTTAAAACCTAGTATAGTATAGTTCAGATTAGTATAGCATTTTTTTTTTTTTGTAAATGCTTTCATATTTTTAAAAGTATCTTATAGCTTTTTATTAAGGTTGGCAGATACCTGCAGGCATCCACCGTAGCAAATACCTCATTTCAAACCAAAATAGTTTACCTTAGGGGCCAGATATTGTGAAGCAGAATAAGAAAATGATGCAACAGTCTTTGCTAACAATGTATAATTTATCACTATCATAGTAAAAGAGCACCAGCTAATTGAATTTCTGTATTTTTTTTCCTAATTAATTCCATAAGGCAACATACAAATGGAGTAAAGTATGGGCTGAATAGAGTCAATCTAAAACATATGACACAAAATAGATAATTGTTTATCATTTAAACTGAGATAAAAATAAAATGTAATCAATCCCATCAGGCCCAGAATTGGTATTTAAATTAACTAACTGAAAACATCCTTCTATTCTGAAAACCATACGAGGAAAGGAGAAACATTCATCAGTCTAAAAAATACAGGGTCAGGAGAATTAAATGATTTTACCAAACAACACCTAACAATTTTCTGAAGGGAAGAAATAGCACAAAAATACAACACCAACAAAATTGTACAGCTCAGGAATATATTGATCATATTTTTAGACGTAAGTAGTAAAAGGCAATCCACAGTGCAGTACTGTTGCCTTGTAAACAGTTGTTACAGTTTTCATTTACATAATAGAAAAGAACTTGCTGCAATTTATTCATCAAATCATAATCTTTGCCTCCTAAAGTTTGATGAAACGTATGATTTACATTAGCTTACACTGTCCAGATTAGATGAGAGTCCAATATTTAATACATAAACTATCAGGCAGTCATTTTTGTTTAAAAACATACCCACCAGTCAAGCCATGTTGGACAAAATCTTCTAACAGACAAAAGCTCTGACTGCAATCTGATAAAATAATGTTTATGTGTAGCATTAAATAAAAGAGAAGTGTCTGCATTACCTATACCTGAACTTCTAATGGCATGTTCTTGTAACTGTAATAGCAAAGCCAAATGATCTGAAAATTCTTTCACAATTTTGTTTTTGTCCCGGTCACCTTCAATAACACACATCACACCAAATGACATTTGACAACCTTTATTAGATTTCCATAACATAGCTTTGATCACCAACTTTATTAATTACAACTATTCATGATATAATTGATTCTAAATACAGCATAACATCCTTGTAATGTTAATCAGGGCAGAGTACCTACTCACCTTGCCCCAGTAAGCAGCGTCCATACTTCTACTCACTTACTTACTTACTTATGAAGCAGTGCCCCCTCTCACTTCATACACCATTCATTGTAATGTTAATCAGGGCAGCGTACCTACTCACCCTGCCTAACAAGCTGGGTCCATACCTCTGCTCACTTACTTTACTTATGAAGCAGCATCCCAACTCATTTCATACACCATCCATTGAATTACCTTCCACCAAATAAACACCATCCTTACCTCAGCTTGCTTATCTATTCAGCAAGCTTCCTCTAACTACTCATTTCCTTTCCCCAGATCCTTGAAATGAACATCCAGACATCAGAGGGGGAAACAGAAGAGGGCAAGCCTATCCCTCTTCTCTGCCTATCCCCACTGATAAATAACCCTACTCCCCACCAACGAAAAGAGGGAGAGTGGGTGGGTAGCAAGTTCATGCTAAAATGTGATTGCTTAACCCAACTACACTAGACTAAACCTCTTAAGTCCCTCCCTATCATTACCTCATTTCCTCCCCACCATCCCTGCCTCCACTTAACCCTTTCACTTCCCCAACCCACTTAACTTCCCTTAATATTAACCTAAACCACCCCCATGAAGATGTCCCGGGACAACTTAGTTTGTTGCCAAACTTCATTTGTCCCAGTCCCCTTCAATAACACACATCACACCAAATGACATTTGACAACCTTTATTAAATTTCCATAACATAGCTTTGATCACCAGCTTTATTAATTACAACTATTCATAATATAATTGATTCTAAATACAGCATAATATCCTTGTAATGTTAATCAGGGCAGCGTACCTACTCATCCTGCCCCAGTAAGAAGCATCCATACCTCTACTCATTTACTTTACTTATGAAGCAGCGTCCCAACTCACTTCATACACCATCCATTGAATTACCTTCCACCAAATGAGCACCATCCTTACCTCAGCTTGCTTATCTATTCAGCAAGCTTCCTCCAGCTAGTCATTTCCTTTCCCCAGATCCTTGAAATGAACATCCAGACATCAGAGGGGGAACAGAAGAGGGGCAAGCCTATCCCTCTTCTCCGCCAACCAGCCTGACCAGGCTGTTCCCCCTCCCTTCTACCCAAAATTGTTCAATCCACTTCCCATAAAGGGAAGGTTCAAGTCAAAACATCATTTGGTGTACCCATCATCTGTAAAACACCTTAGAATCCCGTCCTAAACTCCTTTGTCATGCCATCACTGAAACACACCAGTGAAACTAAATAAAGTAGGATTACAGTGACCCCATTGTAACACCGGAACATCCACACCAAGAGAACACATATCCTTTTAGCCCGCTGCCTTCAAAGCTGAAATCTTGGCTCAACCTGAATGCATTGACAGCCTATAACCACAACAAAACCACAAACTATAACTCCTTGAACTCAAGACGGCACCCAGACAAACTAGTAGCAAGTCTCACGCCCAAAACCTTGTTAACCGTAGCATATCACCTTAGCCCACCCACTACACAGTTCTATATGTGCAACAACTCCATTACTGTAGGGAACAGTCTAACTCCAACTTTAATGTCCTACCTTAGCTGGCAGAAAACCAGCACTCCTTGACCTAGTTCCCAAAAACCCGCCTATGCTCGGCAATGAAATACTCTACATACCCAGCCATAAACACCCCCAATTCACTCATTACCAAACCATTCTTAACCCCTGTTTGGCCCTGGCCTTTCCCCTGGAAAGCTCTTTCCTTATATTACCTATACCACTAGTAGGCAATTAAGACCTGTCCTACCGCAGCCTTATCCTGCAACCAAACTTCCGTTAAACCTTCTAACTCCCCTGTAACAATGCACCCAGTTTTAAAACTATCCCACCAACCACCTACCTAACATGCTTCTTAAAACTCTACTCACAAAATTGACCCAAACACCAAGTGAAATGATCCCTGTGGTATTCTGTAAAACCTTAACCTGTAATGTAACATTAACACTACCTACTCAAGGGACAAATTTGTCACCCCAAAGACACCACCCATTAGGAACAAACTCCAGCATCCTATCAAACACCTCAGTGGCCCTCCCCTAAATACGGTTCAACCACTGAATGAGTAAATACAACCACCCCAAGGTTCTTAAGGAAGCAAGGGTTGAACTTCACTGGCTTGCAAGAACCATAAGGGTTTAGCCTAATAAGCCCTGCGCTCCTATGAATGTCGTGACTACTCATCCCATGGGATCCCCACACTCCCCATAACTGTCACCACCCATTACCCGCTTGGACCCCCCACCTACCTCTTCCTTACTTGCCCCCTATATCAATGCAATAATCAGCTCCCACTTACTGAATACAGAGCTCTAATATGTCTTAATAAGGTGATTACTCAGACCCACTCTGAGCCCCATTCAGGTGGCAAACATCCGAACTATCAAAAACGTTACCTTTCAGATCCCCTTTCAAGCCACCACATGATGCTTTCTGCCCTCCAACAATTTCAGTCAATAACTGTTGCCACCTTGCGCTCCCCATGTGTAGCATCTTTGCTCGCCACTGCTTCCATCATCTTCAAATTCACTGTGTATCGCCACCCCTAGTATTCCTGCAAGAAAGAAAAGGACATGTAAAACATTGGAAATACCAAATACACATTCCAAATAACACATTCCAAGACCTCTTCAAGGACAACTGTGCTTCACATGAATGGGGAGCCTGTTCCACAGATGGAGTAGTCTAAACATCCAAAATACATAACACATTCCAAGACATCTTCAAGGAAAACCTATCCTGCCAACCCAGGAAGAAATGTACCACCAACACTGCAATCAGAATGAGATTTGACTCTGACAATATTCTTACCTAAACACAAATACCAGGAAGTCTGAACCTTACTTGCCTGTCATTATTGCAGACTTCAGCCTGTAATGGTTTGCCCCTAAACCTGGTACCATATGTTAAACCAATTTGCACAGTCTCTGCAGAATAAAACTAATAATTCTGCATTAATGAACCAAGGAATGATTACCAATACAGCAGGAGGCGCTGGCCAGACAACTCTGCCTTACTGTGCTTGCAGGACACATTGACCTCATTTTGACCTCCCTTAGTTATCTCTATCATCGAGAATGCCTCTCTCCTCTGACCTCACTGAGTACAGTTCTGACCCACCTGAATGACTAAGAATGCTGTGCTGTTGCGGCATACACCTCCCAAATCCACAAAATCCACTAAAACCCTCACCAAACCTACCCCCACCACCAACAAAACAGCGGCCGAAACCACAAAAATTGAGCCCTCAGTAAGTGGCCCCCCTTCCATATCCTGCTGATGGAAGGAAAATAATGCGGGAATCACCCCTGTCCCTCTTAAGTGTAATAGAAGTAAAGACAAGGAACCAAACAGGTATCTGCAGCACAGCTAGGATTACCAAGTCCCCTTAATGTCATTTGCCTGATAATCATCAATACCCTACCGTAATGGTTAAATATTGACTGTGTTGAACCTGCATACCCACACAATACTACATAATTAAAATCTGGACACTCCACAAACACCCCTAAATTTGGATAACCAAGAGTTACCCATTAACACCCCCAGTCCACCGTTCAAACCCCTACCCTACTTCCGACCGACAGTAAACCAGAGAAGCATCCCCCCCCGCTATCATAGCGGTGCTTGTTCCACAAATGCTGACTGCACGCTTTGTCATTTAGCGACTTCTGTCATCATTAGCTAGAGCCTTTACTCCTTCCACCATTGCGAATGTACTGCGGTCATCCCGAAGATAAAATCAGCCAGAAATAAGATACCCTGCCTGTCATAAATGGGCAACATGTGGAACACTTACTAATGGCTTGCGAACAACTTCACCCAGGAGCTAAAAGGATGTCTAACATTTGATAATTTAACTTTAATGAAATAATATGATTCTGTTCCATTTAACAATGCTATCAGTTAAATATTGCTAACACTGAATATATGCAGACCTGTTCAGTGTGGAACTTCCATGCACACAAACGTTTTAAGAACACCTTAACCTGTATACCAACCCCCAGCCCATGAAGCATATTAACCTCATTTTATTAGAATAGAGAATAGTGCATTAGTAAAAGTTTAATAAAATATTATTAATACTGAATAATTAAAATATTATGCTTGAAAAATATCACAGCAGCAAATGGGCATCCCTTTTGTATATTTCCTTTAAACACATTCAACCAAATGTAACTGCAAGGAAAAACTGAATGCATGAAATGATTCAAGATAATATAATAAGTTCGATAATAAACAGTTTTCAATTCCATCGAAGGGTATGAGGAAGGAAAAGGAAGTGGCGATGTTTAACAACAAATTTTTTGAATATCAGCTTGCAGCCACTTCTAAACTAACGCTGTATAATATCATTATATAGTTTTGTCCCTGCCACTGAGTAATGCTCTGATGTACAGGAATACCTTTCAGAGTCATTGTGAATCAACAGTGAAGCACCAAGATGATCCATATGCATGGAAAGTCGGGAAAGACCAATGACATAAAAAGATCTTTAATACCAACAAATTGCCTAATGAAAATCTGAAGCTGGCATGTCTGAATTAAGACTCACCAACCGCTCAATCCACAACCATGCATGTGCAAGCAAGGGATCCTGGAGAGCTGTAAGCCCGCAAAATGGTTCTGCACCAGTAGTATTCTTGTGTAACTTTCACTAAGCTTTCATATGTGACTAAGCAGTTCTCTTTATGTTGCTTAGTCATTAAATTATTTACCAGAGTATATCTATTATAACAGCATATACATTCAGTGAATGACTAGCAGTTAATATCTCTCCTGATATGCTACTGAGAGCCCTTGGGCCAATACAAATACCTTTCTCTTCATAAAATTGTTATGATGAACTATTCCATTTGCCTATATGTAACAATTTCGCAGTCCGGAATGTAAATATGAAAAAGCAATATTAGCCGCCTAAGGAAAGTCTTCTATACATAGTCTTAGGTTTTACTTGGGAACATGTCTGAACAGTGTCGATTGCCAGCATACCGGAGTGTAGAACAGTGACTAAGACTGAGGGGGAGGGAGGGGGATTCACGCCATTAAAAACCACCACAACCGCAGCAACAGACTGCTTCCACCTCCACATTCTCATGAAACCCTCTCAGTCACCGCCACAATCCCATTTCAGCCACAGACCAAATGAAATGTCCTGAAGCAACAGAGATTCCCCTCAGCTGCCCCCGAATAGCCTGACACAGCCACCATTGACCCCCAAACCAACTAACTTTAAGTTCTCTAAGGGAGAAGGAAAAAAAAAAAAAAACCCTTTACCTTTAAAAAGTACTTCTGTGCTTGCAAAAGAGGCTACTTCACTAGCAAGAAACGTCAAGATAAATTAACCAGCACTCTGGAGCTGTTCCACGGCAGATACCTCTCTGCAAACAGCCCAGCAAATTAACTTTTCTGCACCCTCCACCACCGAAAGAAATAAGTAAAAGTGGGACAAGGTCCTTTTGCTATTGTTGGCCAATCGAGAAGGTTGCTTAGTGGATTCAGGCCTAGTTCTCACAGAGCATATACCTTGCCTGAGAATCCCTCAATATCTAACTTAGTCTTTAAAGCTCTCCACTGTTTTCACAGAAGACAAGGGTTGATAATGAACGGACCTTGATTATAAGGTAGCATGCTGGGGAAACCTGCACCATCTAATGGTAAACCAAACAAATCTTCAGCTGTGAACTACCAAGCTACAACACAACAACACCACCAGCCCCCCCCCCCCCCCACACTTCTGGTAGTTAGAAAAAGCATTTACCAGACACAGAGCCCACAAATCACCAAAACGACCCTCAAATAATATACATATACAATGTCACTCACCAAACCTCACCATGTCCCCACTTGCCCCCAAGGCCTACCTGCACTGAAATACTCACAGGTCGTCTAGGACGTGGTACCTGCCTTAGCAAGTTCACACCAAAATGTGATTGCTTAACTCAACTACACTAGACTAAACCCCTTAAGCCCCTCCCCATCATTATCTCATTTCCTCCCAACCATCCCTGTCTCCACTTAACCCATTTACCTCCCCAACCCACTTAACTCCCCCTAACATTAACCTAACCCCCCCCCCCCCCATGAAGATGTCCCGGGACAACTTAATTTGTTACCAAACTTCATTTACAAAAAGGAAGTAATACATTTAGTGCAGTAAAATACAAATAAGCTTCTATTCAAAAAGAGTCTTTGACTGGGGTTCTATACCCCAAGCAGACTCCAAAGAATTTTTCTTCAGGTAGATTGCAAATGTTGGAGATGTGATGGGGAAGAAAGAGGTAATTGGAAACATATTTTGTGAGACTGTAATGAGTTGCTAGACTTTGAAAATTCCCTGTAGAATACTTTGCCAAAAATATTGCGTGAGCTAATCAGTACAACTAAAGGAATTGTTTTTTGAGCTGTGATACAGAATAGGAATAATCTAGACATAGTAAGGCCTTGCTGAGTTTAATTCTGGTGTCTGTATATAAAGCAATTACTAGAAAATGGAAATCAAAGTCAAATCCAACTGTACTAGAATTAGTGAATATTTTAACAAAGATAAAAGAACTGAAAGTGAGATCTTTAGAAAAGCTTAGGAGCAAATTACATAGAAAAAAATGGGAATTGTGGGAACAATACATCCAGAATATGTTTTGGAGGAGGAATGATGTTTAAAGGAAGGCAGGAATTGAAAGGGATATGTAATGTTGGAATGATAATGACAGTATAGATTATAAGTCATATATTATGTTTGCAACTGAAAATATGTCAATACGGTTTGTTTTTGTTTATATAGATGTATGACTGTCTATGTCATAAGTGATAATTCAGTAAAGATGTTTCTTGTTAAAAAAAGAGCCTTTGAATTATTTATTACTGGAAAGAGTTGCAAGTAAACATTTAATATTAGAATTTACAGACTTTCAAAAATCGCAGTTGAAAGCACAAATTAAATCACCTACATGAATAATGTTACCATGAGGTGACCAACAAGTCTTTGTTTTCCATGACATATTGCACCAAGTTGAAAAATCAGCTGGTACAGAAGTATTTATAACTGTGTATGCTCCATCCTGGGCAGCATGGTGGGACAGTGAGTAGTACTATTACCTCACAGAAATATATTCTGCAGTTCAAAAATTGTATAGGATACCTCCTGCATAGAGTCAGCATTTCCTTCCTTTGTTCACACAGGTTTTATTTAGCTACTCCAGATTTCTCCCACCTCCCACTGACACGTTGCAGGCACATTTGTGAGTCTAAGGTGTCTAGGTATGCATAAGGTATGCCTGTATGAAACAGAAGAAATACCTGGCAATCAACTTCAATTCCTTACTTGTCTATTAAACTTCTAGGATGGCAATAATTGATGTAAAAGTCAGATGTTTCTTGAAAGCATGGATAGCTGGATTCTCTGTTTTATACATCTCTACAAACAACATACATAATCCTGCCCACATAAACAATATCCCAAACTAGAACTGTAAGAGTTGAAAGACATCTGGAACACAACTCCAAAATGATAGTCTGGACCAAAAGAATGCAAACAAGGACAAGGACAGGTTCCTTCTGACCTGTGTTTATAAATACAAGAAAGTAATCTAGTATCTTGAAGGCATGTAAGTTCTGTCTTACACGCAGCTATCAAAGAAATAGTGACACGACACCCGGAACATTGCTTCATGCAATTAACAATAAAGGCTCAACAGCTAAAACATGTAGTAGTTCTATGTTTTTGTTTATGGTTCTCCTGTTTCTATTTAATGATCCTCTTAACCGATCAAGAGGAAGAAAGGGAATCGGTGGCTTCCCTGTCTCCTTTATACAATGTACCTCAATCCTCTGAGCCATTAACAACAGAAGGCGGAGAGGAAATATCTGGTATATTCCTCCAAGGGAACAACATCAACCACAGCAGCAGACAAGGATGATGGTTCTAGCTTGTTATCATACGAGTGGGTAAGGGGAATATCAACAGTAGAAGGAAGAGCTGGTTCATTAAAAGTATCGTCATTTCTTATAAATATAACATTGTGAAGATTGCCACAGATAAAGTAAATACCTATTTATCCCTTGATTTCAATATAATTGACTAAAAATAACACACTCCATCAGCAAAATGCACTTCAGCATCTACCTACCACCTCTAATTCCATATGCTGCATTCATCCCTCCATTTGGCAACAGAAAAAAAAATACAACATCTTTCTAGAAAAATTTCACATCATTAGCATCTATAGAAGAACAAAAATCTGGATGGATTTTTTCTTCCTAAAAGAAAAAGAAAAATCTAACCACAAACACCTTATTTCACAGCAAAATATTCCAATACACCAACACTTCTTTATCATTTTCAAATATTGCGTCCAAAAATGGTCTTTATAGAGATGGACAACATCATATCATACTGTAAGGCAATAATTCATGTATGTAATCTTTGCAACCAAATGTCTGTCAGACTTATTGGATCTTAGTGGAATAATCATGCGCGGAAATCCTTATAGTGTGTCTTGTCAGTGGAAGTGATTATGTATTAAGTGATGGTCTTCTGACTGAAGATCGACCCACTCTTACAGTTGAGTTGCACCATGAACAATGGAGCCTATGTAAGTTTGGAAACACCATGAACAATGGAGCCTATGTAAGTTTGGAAACACCATGAACAATGGAGCCTATGTAAGTTTGGAAACACCATGAACAATGGAGCCTATGTAAGTTTGGAAACACCATGAACAATGGAGCCTATGTAAGTTTGGAAACACCATGAACAATGGAGGCTATGTAAGTTTGGAAACACCATGAACAATGGAGCCTATGTAAGTTTGGAAACACCATGAACAATGGAGGCTATGTAAGTTTGGAAACAACACCTTGATGTTTTTTTAATTTTTTCTTTTGATTTATAGCAATATCAATACTGGGAATGCAACATACTTCAGAAATAGCTGAAGTTGAACCAGGTATCTTTCTGCATTTCTTCTAGCCATAATATCATGCCAGGAAGTGAAAGCTTGGCTGTTAGTCACTTGAGGTTGGAAATTAAAAAAAAAATGTGCTGCCACTACATTTTTTTGTGTTCTTCCTGTTTATTAGGAGCACAACACCTCCTTGTTGATCATTTTAGCAGGTCAACTACATCATATGGGAGATGCATGTTGCTACTATGCCAGCTTTAATAAAGAATCCAGTGTGTGTGTGTGTATGTGTGTGTGTGTGTGTGTGTGTGTGTGTGTGTGTGTGTGTGTGTGTGTGTGTGTGTGTGTGTGTGTGTGTGTGTGTGCGCTACATGTATCATAGGATTAATGTGATCTACCTGATGAATAAATTCAATAAACTAATTAAGTAATAATTTCCTCTCATATTCACATGCAGTGTTGTTGGAAGATACAGAAAGGAGATGCTAATGCAGTGATAAAAATGGACCTGAATGTAACTGATGAGTATTCAGCATGAAAACTAAATCCATCACATCACAGGAGCTCCTGAATATGATATTTTGTGCAGTTCTGCAGCTGTAAAATACTGATACTATTTTGCATTTAAACCAAAACTCAATGTGCTTTTGTGAGCATCACTCAGACTAACAGAAGCTGCCCAAGCTTTTTCTCTTACCCCAATAATTACTTATTTCTTCTTTTGTTTAGACCTCCTTTTAATTTTTTACTTATTTCTTTGTCTTATTCATATGGAAATCCATTTTATAAACAGAATAAGACATTCTTAAGGTGTTGTTTATTATCTGATAAAGCTTTTGTTAGAAGAGCCGAGTGCCTTACTGCACACTAGAGGTATGTATTATGTAAGCAATAATACCTGACAGGGTGTGTGTTAATGTGTAATAATTAACACCCTCCCATACACTCCTGGAAGGGTGTTAATTACACATTAAAACACACTCTGTCAGGCATTATTGTGCTTAGAGAATGGACTCTCTGTGAAATTGTTGTGTTTTACTTACTTTTTTTAAGCACTATATTAGTTTTTTATATATATTTTTGGTGTAAAATAGTTCCTCTGCTTGATGTTTCAAACTTTCTGTAGTATATGTTACTGGCATTGGAGGAAACATTTTAAATCAAAAATATATATAAAAAAATAATATAGTACTTCAAAAAATAAATAGAGTGAAACAAAACATTTTATGGAGACCCCATTCTCTCTATCCCTCCCTCTCTGTCTTATACACAGTCTTTGGTTTCATGCTCGCATTCACTCACAAAAGCATAACTCTCAATCTCTTAGCACAAGAAATCTGGATAAAATCAAAAATAATAGCAGGACAAAGCCCCAAAAATAGGGACACATTTTAAATATTGCTCTTACAAACTTAGTTTCTAGAATAAAAGGTCTTGTATTACAATACATTTTCTGAAAGATATAAAGCCTGAAATTCAAATGCCTGTCATTATTTAGTGAATTCACTCCTCACTGATTTGCCACAAGACTTCAGAAAACTACAAATTTTATGAGGAAGAGATGAAAAATATGAGGAAAAACTCTGGACATTCTGCAAAAATTTGGAGAGTTCAGAGCTATGCACACAAGACCACTCTCTCTCTCTCTCGATCTTGATCTCTCACACATACACAGTCTGTTTTGCTTTCATACATGCATTCACCCACATAGAAATCACTCTGATTCTCTCTTGATCTCACACAGACACACACACACACACACACACACACACACACACACACACACACACACACACACACACACAGACACACACAGACACAGACACACACACACACGCACACACACGCGCGCGCACACACACACACACACACACACACACACACACACACACACACACACACACACACACACACACACACAGGCGCGCACACACACACACACACACACACACACACACACACACACACACACACACACACACACACACACACACACACACACACACAGTGTCCCCTGCGTTCATTCACACATTCACTCACACAAGACTGCTCTCTCTCTCTGTCTCTCGATCTCTCTCACACACATAGTCTCCTTTGCTTTCATACATGCATTCACTCACACATGTAGACAGATACATATACACACACACACATACACACACATATACACTTTTTTGTTTATTTTTTTACACTCACTAAACAGCAAAAGTGCTGCTTAGCAAGTGTAAAGTAATAGCAGATGTTAGTTTTTTTCAGTCTGAGCTCCACGGCAGCTTGATATGCTGCCATGAAGCAGCAGACTTGTTTTTCAGTGGGCATTACTTGTACATTAAAACCCTGCTGGATAACATTTGTTCTCCAGTCAGGGTTCTGATCTACAGTTTGCCCATTCTCTAACAGACAATAAATCATATCTCACTGTGCCTTATTCATTAATTAGTTATTATTCATAATATTTTAATCTTATGACTCAGACAAAGAGTTTTTTTGCTGAGAGTAAGGGCAGAATCCGTTTTTATAATGTATGATTTGTTGTGCATCCTGGCTGAGTTATATGTGTTTTTATTGAGTGTGGGGTTTTGGAAGTACTTCACATTTGGGGTTTATGTTTCTTTAAGTAGTTGACCATTAGAAGGCACCAACCAATTAAATATTTTTTCATCCATTTTATAGTTTCTTTTTAAATAATATAATAATCTACCATCATGTCATCTTGTGATGAAGAGGGTTTGTAACTTAGACAAATTAATGCATTTTAAAGCAAAGAGACCTGTAATAAGAATGTTTTAACATTCAGTTGAAGGGGGTATCCGATATTCTGCAGAGTAATACGGTTGTGCAAGAACCAGTCACACATGATCCTGAGAAAATATAGTTAATATCATTCATTAATTTCCCTTGCTAGCAGCGGCCGCAGTGGTGCAGCAGTTAGTGTTGCCGCCTCACAGCAAGAAGCTCTCCGGTTCGATCCTTGGCTGGGGTACCTTCTGTGCAGAATCTACATGTCCTCCTTGTGGCCATATGGTTTTCCTCCAGGTGCTCCGGTTTCATCCCAAAGATATGCTGTAGGTGGATTGGACATTCTAAATTGGCCCTAGGTGTGAGTATGTGCGTGTGTGCCTTCTGTGGAAGGTTGGGCACCAGGCTGGCAACTCAACACTGTAAAACTCCACTGTCAATCATGAGTAGACAGGTGATCCACTGTGGCAACCCCTAACCAGGAAAATCCGAAAGAAGAAGAATTTCCCTTACTACAACTATTTTTCTTTTCATGTCAGCAGTGTTACTCCATTTTAACAGTATACAGTACAGCTGTTGCTACTAGAAGTGGCTTGACCGCCTTTGTTTATTTTCTTTCCTCTTTTGTTAAAATTCCTTCTGCTCTTCAGTGACACTCATTCTAAGTGCCCAACATCAATCTCTCATGCTTCTGTATGGATTATGACTGCCTCTCCATCCCTATCCACACAAAAGATAAACTGTGTTTTCAGAAATCTAAGTGAATTTCACAAATATGAGGTTAGCATTAACTTCCTAATGTAAGAGATTCTTCCTATTGATCTCTGCTGCAGTAGCCTTGGATATATGGGTTATATCCTACCACCCCCAGTTTCAGGGCACCTTCCCTGTGCCTATAAACTGTCAAACAGCTCAGGCTGAAGGACATTAATCAGCATCATGGCCTACAGACCGTGCTGCTGTTCAGAGATGTGACAGCGTTTTTATTATTCTACTGTTTACTGCATGACACAACCGAACTATGGTCATTAAATTAAACCATACTAAACTAAAAAAGAAAGATACTGAAAGATAACACATTTTCATTTTATTTTATTGTTTTATTTGTTTTATTGCTGCCTACTAAAACCGGAAAGCCTGAAATATTTGTAATACACTATAACATCACCTAGAATAGAATATTTTCTGTCTTACTTTATGCAGATTTTGGAAACTGTTAACTTAAAATTACTTTAAAATATCTTGCAAAGAGTTCACGTGTGCTTGTTTATTCTTGGCTGCTGCTGTATGTGTGTTTAGGAGCCCTGTCTTACCAAAAAAGTTCAATCTGTCCCTCAGTAAATTTAGTTTTAACGCAACAGGGTATTAATCACTTAGCAAGGGTATCTGACCTCTTATAACTCTGAGTAACCATTCATGATCATGTCCCTTTTGGTCTAGAGAAACAGAGACAGATGCTGAGGTTAGGACAGCAGGATGCCCAGAAATGCCAGACTTACTTGGATTCCCGCTAAGTTTTTTCAATACAGAGTTTCAATTAATTTCTTAGTAGGATTAAATCAAATAATGGTCTTCCTACATGGAGTCCCCAAAGGATTAAAAAAAATCACTAGTCACTATTCATTACTTTCACATTTTAGCAACACAATGTTTAGTTTTTAAAATAGCTATCTGTTTACATCTTGTGCACCTAAAATATTGGTTCACAGTACACATACATGCATTAGATAATCTCTTCAGATTATTTTTAATTTATTTCTGCCACTAGCTGGTCCTCTGTAAAGAGTACAAATCCAAACCTATACTAAATGATATGCTTGCTTACCTTAGACAGTGGAAAAAGTGATAGATTGCTTTTGCTGTCTTAAGGAAGATATAAAAGCAGAATGCATAAAATAACTCTGACCACAATCCTCACAACTGTTTGAGCTATATTTGTGTTGGCATCATATTTTTAAAGTATCACAGCCAACAAATCAGGAGTGGCTGTTAAGCAACTAAACTTGGAGATCTATTTCAAGAAAAAAAAACATTTCCAGGAAAATCACATTCTATGCTGGTTGTAACTGTCTCCCACAATAACTTGTTAAGTGAAAGTTACATATGAACCTTGACTGTGTAACAATTATCAGGTCAGCCATGCTACCTGAGTATTATATCTGCATATGCATATGCATGTAGCAGTAGGAAACATTTTAATTAGCTCGCAAAATCACAAACAAATAAAACGCAAGATAACCTAATTCATAGATTTATGGATTTATAGATATTTCAAGATCATTGAGTTTTATGACCATTTACACCTTCAGCCACACTTCCTTTTTCCGTGAAGTCATGCCAGTCAAGTCTGGAGTAAATTTGTAAATATATATCAAGTCATCTAGGCTCTGTTTAAAGAAAGATTGTGAGATGCACTGCTCAACATGTAGGAAAAGTTTATTTCAGTGGTTTGGTAGGTGCTGGATCATAAACCTTTCTCCCCACCATATTTTATTTATCAGTTGGTGAAGATTTTGGTCCCTGGTCCTAGTACTGGTGGCACCAATGGACTTGTGGAGATACAAAATGGACAAGACAACTGGATCTCTAATGAAACTGTGAGAGAGAGATAGTGGGAGAGACAGAGAAAGAGAGAGCGAGAGAGAAAGAGAGAGAGACAAAGATCTGCCCTCCATAGTCTATAAAATATTGAATAAAGGGATTTAGGTTTCTAATCTTTCTAGTTAGATACCTTTGGGTGTTTAGTGAGCTACATCCTGAAATGGGCATTGTACACACTAATTGGTTTGATCAATGCTGATTATAATAGTGATTACCTCTCTGGATCTTGAAAATATTCCTTTGACAATTAGTTGACATAAATAAAAAGATTTCCTCACCAAAGACATTTAATTTTGGATGGTTTGGGTATCACAGGGTGACTTAACAAGAACTTCCAGTTTGCAAACTTTTGTTTGGCAGAAGTCTTGGCTATTATCACTGGCGTCAGAGACCAGTGTATGTTTAAAGGCTCCTTTAGTGGACCTGATAGATTTTCAGTTTTTTTAAAGGTTTTTGTTTTTCCTTGAAGGAAGTGGATTTGGATCTGCCGTATCATTCAAACAGTTTCTGTCTTTTGATGTAGAGTTTATATATGGTGATGGACCTCCCGGTGGTTTATTTTTGAATTTTCCACGATGATTGCTACTGGTAGAAGCTTCTAGTTCTATGCATTTTTTGAAGTGGTTGTAGACCTCCTTAGTGTAGCTTGCTGCTCTATCAAAGTCATGGGGTGGTGCAGTCATAAATGAATTTTGATATTTCGTTAAAGACTAGTTGTGGATGACATATTTGTAGTTTTTAAATTCAATATAGCTTGCTGTAGATATTTTTGGGAGTTTGAAGGCAAAGGGAACAAGTCTGTGGTCAGTCTTCACTGGGAAAGGAGATACCAGAGGAGCAGTGCAAGAGGTGGCCTAATTTGTATAAATCAGGTTAGGAATGTTGTGCTCTGTAGTACGTTTGTTTACCAACTGATTAAGGGAGTATTTGTTTATTAAGTCTAAGCATTTTTGGGCATATCCTACATTTGAGATGTAGGTGTCCCAGCCTATAGAAGGACAGTTAAAGTCCCCCAAAATAATGGATGTGTTGCTAATAGGGAGAACATTTAAAACACTGAGGAATTTTACATGGTCATCAAGGGACAAAGAAGATGCTCAGTAAAAAGCTAATAGTTGATAATTACTCCTGTCTAGAGTGATCCGCAGTGCAATGAGTTCAGCTTGTGTATTCCCAGGGATCTGCGTGAAGGAAATATACTCCTCGAAAATATGGAGACTCCACCACAGCTGTCATCTGTTCTGAAGTCATGAAAAACTCAAAACCCAGGTGCTGAACTGGTGATCTCTTTACTTTTAAACCAAGTCTCAGGCACTACACAGGCATAGATGCTTTCCAAAATGCAGGGTTCATCAAAAGCAAGCAATGTATTGTTTAAATGTCTGGTCTTGAGGTATGGCCCCTTAATGTTATCTGATTTTGTGACTGATATGTCAGGTACCTTGGAATATCCATCAAATGGACTCTGCTAAAAAGGCAGTGTGGGGGTAGCAAACGCTTTAGCAGAATGCAGAAACCTTGGAAAGAGAGCTGCAGGTAATTCTTAAAGAAGCAAGTTGGACTCTTGGGCATCTCATTCCATGCTGACACTTAATCGATCACCCTGGAATGACACCAAACTATTGTTTAAACAGTTATATTCTCTTTGTATTTAGGTATCATTTGAGTTGAAGGAAGGATTCAGATTCCATTCTGGACCAGTTTCTTACCTGGATTTGTAACTTGAATGTAATGTAATAACCAACCTCTCTGTGTGTCATTAAGGGTTTTATGTCCCAAATCTTTGACTAGTGCACATACCACTACCATATTGTAGTCATATTTGACAGGAATTAGGGTCCTTAGAGACCCTTTAACATCAGAAGTCTTGGCACTTAAAGGATAACTCACCGTAACCATCCCCTTTTCCAGCCTTTTGAGTGATGAATCAGGGTGCCTGACAATAGTCTCCCATCACTTAAACAGTTCTGTTGTTACTGTACATAAAAGTAATAGATTTGGGGTGCTTTTGGTCGTGGTCACTCTTTATGGTAGGTATACAGTAGGTGGATGTGTGGCCTGGCATCTGATTTAAAATTAAGCTAATACTATATGCACACTGATACAATCTCCAGCTCTAAGGATATAAACAAAATGTGCCCTCAGGAACAGAATACCTTTTCACCTTCACTCTGTATGGTTTCATTGCTTACACAATAGCAGTTATTCAGATAATGAGTGAAACAGGAATATAGAAATCAAAAGTACAAAAGAGTAAAACACTAACAAAAAAAAAGAAGATTCTAGACTGTAAAGAGAATAAGTATTACAGGTGGAAAGGTGGTGACTCTTTTTCTTCCCTACACAGAGTTATTGAGAACATCTTTGCATGTAGCACAATGTTTGTGAAGCTAAATCACCAGAGGGACTCAGGATGGAATGGGGTAGACAACAAAAGGACAGCTAAATTGGCACATGATTTGTAAATTAAGTCATGTCTAGACACAGTAAAGCCTATGTAAAGTATGTCCAACAGAAGCAGGGGAAAAGAAATATAAGAATGATAGATTCCATTACATTTAAAGTATCAACAAAGACCAAGTGTGTATGCCATCATTCATAAAAACAAGAAAGATATATCAATACAGAAAATATAAGTGCACTTTGTTCAAATATTTGAATATTTGAAGCAAACTGGGAATAGATATGCATTTACAAATGGGTATCTAAAGAGAGAGGCATGCAAGTTACAAAAGCTAGAGTTGTTTTTTTCAGGAAATTTATAGGTAAAAGAACATAAAAGTAGCTTTGAATTTTGTTGTACAGGATGCTACCTTAAGGGCTTTAGCAAGCACAGTACAGTGGTCTTCTGCTTTAAGGGCTAGGGACCAGTATTCAAGCTGGGTAAGTAGGCCTTACTTCCATACTGTCATCTGTAAAGAGAAATAGGAATTTTTTTTTTCAGAATACAAATCTGCCAATACTGGATTTGGTAATAGATTGTTGAAAGCTGAGAGTTTGATCTGACCTGTTAACAAGGTATTGAAAGCATGTGATGATCCAAGTAGAGGGAATTGAAAATACTTTTTGTTTTTTGGCAAAAAAACATATTTTTTTTTTCTTATGTTTGCCTAAACTTCATCTAGTGTTTCACTAGTAATTTCCTTTTATGATCCTGAAGTAAAAAGGTAGAAAGAAGGGTGGGATCTCTGTTACTGGTAGGGAGGAATCCATCAGAGGTATGGTAAATGGAGAAAGGATGCCGGATTCAAGTAGGAAAAAAAAAGAAAATTACAGATTGACTGTGGAACACTTAGCCGTGTTTTGTCTTAAAGGGTATTTAGGGAAACTACTTGAAATCCAGTTAACTACTTCTCAGAACTTTTTCTGGTTTGTATGGCTGTCAGGCTGTAATGAACAGAAATGAATGACATATTGTATTCTAGAGATTCTCTTTGCTAAATTTCTTAGAATGGCAAATTTGTCTGTATTTCTAATTCTGGGAGATGATTTTCATTGCATCCAGGTAAAGACTGTAATCTTACAGATTGCATTAATTTCTTTTGTAAGCCAGAAGTTTTGCCTTGCTTTTAGAAGTCTTGTCTCTTTTGTAACACTTGTTCTTCTAAGGCTAGTAAATTCCTATTTAACATATTGGCTACTTAATTTGCTTGAATGCTGTTGAAGATAATAGTCAGTTTGGTTTTGGCTAATACTCTTTTAAGGCTGTAATATTTGTTTGACTTTCAAGTGAAATGTGTGGAGGTTTGGAGGACATTTTGTATAAGGAATGGTAATGGTCCTTTGGTCTTTAATGGATGAAAGTATAGTGGAGACTGCAGAAATGTAAGAGGGTAAAAATTATGAGCTCAAGTAGAGAGCGTTTTCCTGTTTTAAGACTCGGACTGGTTGGCTCCTTCTTTAGTATCATAAGAACCTGGATAGTTAACAAGTCATGAACGTCATTGTTTATAGGGCCAAGTAAATGTATATTAAATTCCTCAACTATAATAATGACATTGGATGATTTGGTGCATTGAATTTTTACATTAATTAGTTACTTAAAATAGTCTGGTCTGGTTCAAGGAGGTAAGTGACAACTGTGACAGTACTGTGCTTTTTGTGAAGGGAAATCCTAGCTAATAGCCAGCTGGGGTTAAGGGACAGTTTTGATCTGTAAGAGTTGTCATGATGTTGTCCCAACCAGTAGGAGGGTGTCTGCACTAATTTCTGTGCCTGACTTGGAGATACAAATATAGTTGAATCCCAGAATGTAATTAGTTGTTGTATTATTCTCCAAAGGGTCAGTGACAATTACAGTGTTTGGGGAGAATATATTGCATTCATTTGTTAAACATGTTTCCTAAGTTTAGCAGGGAAAGTTTAAGGGAGTTGGAAATGAGGGAGAGGAATGTGCTCTTTTACCATTTGGGATATTGAGGTAGACTAGTAGCGTTGATGGTTGTTTAAAACGAGATTAGACTGGAAATTATACTGTAGTTATCCAGTTGCAGAAGGATCTAGGTTACAAAGGAATTAATACAGGTAATATAGGTAATGTTTATGGATGAGTGTGATGTCTCCATTAATGACTGAAAGTTTAGAAACACTAAATGATCATAATAAGTTGGAGGAGATACACAGATATTACAGTAAGTGCTGGGGTTGGAGGGGGGCAATGTGGGTAGGAGTGGAGTAAAGCAGGCTACATTTCTGACTTCTGTAGGAGTCAGTCTGTCTGTCTACACATGCACAGATGAACAGATACAGGCAGGTGTATGATGTATAGAAGGCAAACCACCAACACGTGGAACCTCAAGACAAAATGGAAATAAATATTAAAGTTGCCAGCAAACCTAAAATCTGTACAGCTGTGGCTTGAAATGTTGTACAACAAGCAGCAACTAGAAGGTGGGTTCCAGTGTTTAGTGTATACCAGGAACTATTAAATTATTATTAAACATTATGGGCAGAAGAAAAGTAACTGCAAGGAGATCTACAGTACTAAAAGAAACAAAGACTAGCAGAACAAACATGTAGATTTAACATGTACATCTGCCAGACAAAGTAGGGATACATATGTGTATGCAATAAAATGTGATATGGTGGTGCCTGCTGTCAGCAGAAACAAGTAGTAAGACTCCCTTCAGTTGTGGTGCAGCTTTAATATTGCAGCAAGTGTTTTCTATGGATAGGATGATGAGTTTCCAAGAGTGTTCACTCCAAGGAGAGTGGATGGAAAGGAAAGGAAAGAATGCAGTAGTAATGAATCAGAAGATTGCCTACAACAGCAGACTCTTTAACGCTGCAGCCAGTGTTTGCCACAGACATAAGGATGCATCACCAAGTGTGGATACTTTGGAAAGGGTGGAGGAGGAGAAAAGTATGCCTTTGGATACCTAGCAGCTACCTTAGGCTTACAATGTCTTAGAGTATTTCCCCTCCTATAATGCAGAGCAATCTCAGAATTGGTATATAAAGTAGGAGGATATGCATTACACAGCTGTGATTTTATGGAGAAGCGGTGAAGCTCTCACACTGCAAAAATGCTTTTAAGGTGCAATAGAGTATTGTGTAGTTTGCTGCTTCTCTTTCAGAATTCTAGTTCATTTTTTTTGTAGTGTTAAGACTTGCACTAGTAAGACTTGCACTTCCAAAGACTTTTGCAGGGAAATTTGTGAGTGCTAAGGAGTATTAAAGTAAAATGTGTGGTTGTGTGTATGCCCTCTCAATGTTGTGAGCTGAGCAGTAACATTATAGTCTTTGTGAAGGACAAGTGTCAGTGTGTGATGTACTGGAGGCTATCGTGGTGTGACTGTGTGTCTGCTAGTTGCAGCACTGTAGCTTGATGCACTGCACAAGTCTAGGGTGGGCATGACAGAGATTTCAGCACCACATGCCCCCTCCCATGAGATCTGGCACTATCAGGAGCTGCACTGGATATATCACAACCATAACTATGTGCTGATGTGCTGCTTGACTGTGATCCATACCTGCTTTGAGATATGCCATGACTACCTTGACTATGGGCACATCCTCCCCTTAAGGCTAAATCCATGGTCAGTGTAGGTGATGCAGTGGTCACATTTTCTGTGTCTAACACAAATTCTGCACCCCATGATGCTGACACCCTATACTTGTCATCATTATTAGAGGTTGCAAGTCATCCAAAAGCAGCTGGGGACAGTTGCACAGTGCTTGTGCCTGATAAAGAATCACTTGTGAATACCAAAGCACAATATACTAATTGTAACCCAGCAGTACAAGTATACATGCAACAGTGGTTTACAAATATTAACATGAAAGCAATAAATAATTTAATTGCATGTCTTGTGCAGTTGGCCATGGAAGGTAAATCCTTGATGTACTTGTATAGTGTAAATACAAGAACTTTAATAATTTAGACAGTGGCTAAGGGTTGCAGAGGAGTTACAGGTGGCCTTACCCAAAAGGAGATCTACATAAATGGAGCATCTCCAGTAGATTGTCTCATTGGCTGGTCCAGTTCTGCCCCAACATCCAGCTCTGCATTGTGGGGCCACATGGAGGTGCCACTGCCTCTGAGAGAGGTCAGTCTCCATGAGTGGTGGTTTACTCAATGACATCCACCCACTGACCTACCTTCCCATGCCAGGAGTTAAACTGTTTCTTCAACAGCATGTGTGACATAAATGGCCCTGTGGCACATCATCTCATAATTGTATTTGTGGCCACCAACCACATTGACATTTGTCACCACATCTTCTCAAAGTCCCCGCTGTATTTTTGTTTTCCATATTGTAGGCATTTCTGTGTAGGCATGGAAAACAGTGGCAGTACCAACCTTATTCCTGAGTGGCCCTAGTAAACCCTTACACCACAAGTTTCTCCCATACTCATATAGCATGCTGTTCATCTGCATGCCAGTTAGATAGCTGTATCTAAACTCTTTAATTATTGTCAGATACACACATTTATTGAGCAAATGCCCCCCTACATAACAAATTTCCATAACTAAACAACTGAACAAGGTGACATGACTGTTTTTCTCAGAGTTAAAAAGAGTTTTGTAAACAATGTGCAATATATAGAAGTGTTCTACGTATATATTGAAATTAGTACCAGAGGCCCAGTAAGAATGTTTTGTACTGTGCTTTATGTGCTGGTTGTATGACTCCCATTCTAATTAACAATCCATCAGCCCAACAGTTGCTTCACCATTGCAATCTCCCACTCAGTAAACCTTCCCAGTATGTTTATAAGTAGTTAAAATCCTTTGCTATTACATCAAATTCAATAGCAGTTAAAAGCAGCCAGACTTTAAAAAATGGACCTGAAAAAAGTAGCACTTACCTTGTACAAGCAATGTTTTACCTTTGCCTGGCAATTCTTCTGAATTTCAGCTGTTGCAAGTTCTGAACCTGCTGCTCTATATCATCTTCCATAGTGCAATGGTTTTCCCTGCTTACCACTGTGCTAATATCATGCAGATTCCCCTGGCTGGGCATGATGACTATGCTAAACAAGCCTTAACTCATTATTGTTTCTGAACTGCTCAGTTTGCACAATGAGAACACTTGCTAAGCATTGCACTGAAGTCTCCGCAGTGCTGTGCACATGCATGAGTTGCTATGAGCAGCACTGCACATGCAGGTCCAGGCTATGCTTCAGAGGAGAGATCTATCCACATATAACCTTATGTAAATTGAGTCAGTATTGATCCTCTTGTCTTAACAACATACACAGAGATACAGGACTGCCATGTTTTACACCTTAAATTGTCGTTATCTACCATAATGATATAGTTCCAATATTATCCTAGAACCTACTGACCAAAAGAGGCGCCCATCAATGGTCAGCTGTACACAACATTAGGTATATGTAGGAACTGCTTTAGGTACTAATTTGATGCCATTTTTCTTGTGATTCTTCAAGGTGAAACATTATGGCTAGAGAAGGAGGGGGTAGTGTTCCTTTAAAGACACAGAGGTGGTGTGTGGGGGAAACAAAAATCTTTCTCTATCTCCCCCATCAGGATTAGAGTCAGAGGCACCTGAAGGTAGGCTATGAAGGCCCCAAGTATAAAATTGAAGCTTGGAAGAGTTTGGCCCAGGCTGTCACCCATATCATTGGTATCCCATGCATGATAATGCTCCCATTATTACAGTGGCATGAGTTGCCACAATCCTGATCTTCTGGACTGATGGGATGATGAAGTTATCTAACATTAAATACCTGTGTACTGTAAGCAGAACATGCCATACCTCTCAACTGTACAGATTTTCGCAGAATGTCCAGATTTTTGCCCCACATTTTTGGCCCGTTTTTCATAAAATTGTGCTTTTCCGGCAAATTAGTGGCAAATCATTAAAGACTAATGTTAGACATTAATGGCATACATTTGAGCTTTAGACCTCACACCCTTCAGAAAATTCATGCTAATGCAAAACCTGTTGTTCTATCAACTTTCTAAGTTTGTAAGAGCAATTTTTAAAAATTGTCCCTATTTTTGGGCCTTTGTCCCACTTGTATTTATGGCTTTGTCCAGATTTCTTGTTCTAAGAGGTTGAGAGGTATTGCCGCCTCACAGCAAGATGTTCTCCGGTTCGATTCTTGGCTGGGGTGCCTTCTGTGCAGAGTCTGCATGTCCTCTCTGTGGTCGCGTGGGTTTCCTCCGGGTGCTCCGGTTTCCTCCCACATCCCAAAGACATGCAGTAGGTGGATTGGACACTCTAAATTGGCCCTAGGTGTGAGTTTGTGCATGTGTGTGCCTTCTGTGGAAGGTTGGGCACTGGGCTGGCAACTCGACACCGTAAAACTCCTCTGCCAATCATGAGTGGACAGGTGATCCGCTGTGGTGACCCCTAACTGGGAAAAGCTGAAAGAAGAAGAAGAAGAAGAAGAAGAAGAAGAAGTACTGTAAGCAGAACATGTGCTACATACACATATAACCAGAGGTGTAGCTAGTTATTCTGATGTCTAGTGCTATATCCTGGTCTTGCATCCCTGCCCCTCTCAAAGTTTTTTTCTCTCAAAAAACTTTTTATTGAAATTTTGTAAATAGAAGAAAATCAAATACGAAAACAATAAAGATAATAGCAAGAGGTACAGCATGGATGCATAGTAGTTTAAAGTACTACTGCAATAAAACAGAAAAAAAATGATGTCAAAAGATAATACAACAACTGAAGAGTACATTTGAAAAGCACAGAAAACTATTAAAAATATGAGGCTCAATAACTGTGGTGCCTCACCACAGTAACACTGCTTATTATACAGAATAACACATGGGTATCCATGAAATTGCTATACAAACACGGTACTAGATATAACAAATATGACATCTACCAAAATTAGACTAACCTATGTACAATATATCCATCAGATGTCACACATATTATATTAAAATATAGTAGCATGTAAAGGCGTAAAAGAAGGTAGGGCAAGAATGAAATAGTTTAGAATATGGTTGTATAGAGCTTCCAGGATAGGTAATGAAGATAGATCATAGAGTCAGGAGACATAACAGCAGTGCTAGACTAATAGGAATCATGATAATGTTATATTACAACTTTGGAACAGAGGTAATAGTGAGGCAACATTTAGTCTTTTAGAATTAAGTCTAATAAGTATCCCCAATATTTCTGATAATAGTTTATTTTTTATGGAGGTGTTGGCTAGTTTGTGGGAAGATATAAATTTAATAGCAAGACTTTAGAAATCTTCCCAAAAAGCAGAAGATTTATCTATCCAGTTTTTAGTAATGTAGTATTTAATGAGGGCACACATAGTAATGAGAATATAGTTTAGAATAGCAGGACGTTTACTAGGGATAAAGTGCAAAATAGCAGTTTCCCACGAGAAGGTAGATTGTTCGTAGCCTATTTTTTTCTAATTTGACTCTTAGGGAGCACCACAATTTATAAACATTTTTACAGCTCCAGAAGATGTGTATATTATCTGCTTTTTCATTAGGACAGAAAGGGCAATAAGGTGAGTAATTGGTGTTAAATTTACTCAGGGTGTAGGGTGTATAGTAAGCGTCATTGTTGATCATGATCTGGATATATATTAAGCATTTGAAGGGGTGAGCTTTTGGGTATTTTTTATAGCACGTTCTTTGTCTTTGATAACGTTTGACTTCTACTTTGCCAGTAGGCTGAAAATAGGAGCAAATTTTGAGTTTTTATAGCTGTGATTAATTTATAAGTTTTAGATATTTTATTCTTGAAGGCTAGTGATTTTAGAATAAGGATGACTGCTTGTATGACATGTTCGTCAATTTTGTTCAGAGAGAACTTAGATTTTAAAAGATACATAATCGGTCTAAGGGTAATATCATATTTCCTTGGAACCTTTAGCTTATCTCTTAGGTCTGTTATGTTGTCGTTGTTTAATTTGAATAAATCCCAGACTGTGATATCTTTAATTAGAGGGGAATCAGCTGAGCTTATTGGTTGGTTATTCATTGTTAGGTTGCGGATTTGGTGAATAGGTTGAATGAAGTCAAGAGTATTTGATAACTGTATTGATCTGAACAGGTTCTGGAAAGTAAGGATCATATGTTTGTCAAGGGGATGTAGTTTAGTAAAGGAGGCACCCCCTCTCGAAGTTGAAGAGCAAAACACTGGTCCTCTGCTTTACATTTGTAACAAGCAGGTGCTACAGTTTATGCCACATATGCAGTGCAATGCTTCAGTTTTACAGAGTGACAAAAAAGCTCTTCTTTCATTTTTAATTGTAACAACTAGCAGCTGTTGCAATTTATGCCACCCACAGAGCAGTAAAGCTCTTCAATTCCAGAAAAAAAATGTTTCCTTTTAAATTGTAGCAATGTGCCTGCTATGTTAGTTGTGCTACAGTTTATGCTGCAGCCATGGGGAGCACTAGGCACTTGAGTGCCACACACAAATACAATACCAACATTCTACAGCACTGCACTGACAAAAGACCAACTGGCATCTGCCAGTAGCACCCCCTAACATTTTCTGCCCAAAGCGGCTGCCCTTCTGCCCCACCCTAGCTATGCTACTGCATATAACCTGCCACTTTGTGCCATCTACATGTATTACACAGTGCTCTTTTTCTCTCCATTGTATAGATCCATGTCCATATAGTATTCCTTTTATAAATCACTGTCACTTCTATTTTAACTTCCATAGTTCAGTGACAGCATTACTGTTAAATGCTTTGTGTGTGTGTGTGTGTGTGTGTGTGTGTGTGTGTGTGTGTGTGTGTGTGTGTGTGTGTGTGTGTGTGTGTGTGTGTGTGTGTGTGTGAGAATGTGTGGGTGTGGCTGTGTCTGTGTGTGCTCTTGCTCATCTGTATATGTATTTCTGTTTTTGTGTGAGCTGTATTCTATAAGCTCTGCATGCGATGTTACTTGTTTTTAGTTTTGCTTTGAAGTAAAAAGAAAATTAGTCTGTTAGACTATTTTTTTTTTTTTTGCTTTTTAACTGCAAGGTTATTTTAAGAGGACTATTGTGCTTTTTTAGGTATACTTATCTGTGTTTCTATGTGCAGTATGTGAACTTTTTCTGAATTTTTAGCAAATGACATAAATATGGTGGATTTGGGAAATTTTAGTAGCTTTGATGACACATCAAGAATGCAGACAAACTTGTAACGATTTAACAAAAGTGAATACAAACAGAAGACATCTACACAGTGTATCAGGCATATGTTTTTTAAGACAGACTTTATCTGGGAGGGTCTACTCTTAGGATAAATAAATAAATATACATGCACAGACATTGCCAAAAATAAAGTAGAGCATAGCCCATTTGTTAAATATAAGGTATCAGATGTAATGAAGCCACCTAGGTTCCACAGTTCCAGTATGTACTGTATGGAGAATCAACACAAACTAGAGTGTTTATGGTGAAACAGTTTGTTTCTTGCATTAGGTAACCATATGGATATACATAATAAATCCTTAATACTGAAAGAGCAGAGATGTGACACAGTCATTTCTTTCAGATATAGTGCC